>NC_089453.1:3302500-3600274 GCF_026210795.1 Rhizophagus irregularis
AAATTTATGTCTATCCTAATTTAAAAATTTATAAATGATATTAATTATATATTAATACTTGATTTTGGCATAATGAAATTTGTAAATTGGAATTAATTTGTAATTCTTTGTAATTATATATCAGTATAAATGTATAATCTAAAATTATTATTAAAAATATTATTATATACATCATATACTTTGCAGAAACCTTGAATTTTTGCAAGGTATCGTTATATTGTTACTAAAACATACATAAAATATATTTAGTGATGATCCTTTTTTTTTAATGAATTGTTCCGACATTAATCCAGTATCGCAATGGGATTTCACATGACATTTAGGCTGTACCAAAACAATTCTTTTTATAATATTGTTAATTCATCAAAAATATATAAAAAAAAAGCATATTATAGGTAGGGATCGAAAAAGATTTGATTAAAATCAAAACTATCAAAAATTGATAAGAATCGATTTTAAATCGAATCTTGAATAAAAATCGAATCTACTTATTGTGGCGCAGTTTTGTTAATTAATGACTGTAAATTATTATTTGTTCATAATAGTTTATAAAGGTGGATCCCTTAATTTTAGCCAAATTCATAATTCTGGCCATGAATCACATGACAGAACACAAACTTCCTAAAAAGAAAATTTTATCTCAATAAAATTCAAGTTGCTATCGCACAAGGTTGTACAAATTTCCAAAAAAGGAAATTTGTTCATCAATCACAGTTAATTTTGTAATCACGTGATATGTGTTTAAACACCTCTATTATAAATAGTATAAAAAAAAATTGGTGATTAATCATGATTAAATCGAATTCTAATAATAGGAATCAATTCCAATTCCTAATTATAGGTATTGTCACAGTATTTTAAAAATATCAAAAATATCTTAAAATTTTGGGAAAAGCTCCTAGTATTTATATATCATGTGATATGCCACCAGTTTGATCTTTTTTTAATATGAACTATTTTTTAAATTTTTTTTTTAACTTCTTTCACTCGCTTTTTTCTTTTTAAAATAAACTTTTTTTAACTTTCTTTATCTCCCTTTCACTTGGTCTTTTTAAAATATTTTTTTTTAACTTTTTAACTTTCCTTTCACTCGCTTTTTTCTTTTTAAAATAAACTTTTTTTTAACTTTCTTTATCTCTCCTTTCACTTGGTCTTTTTAAAATAATTTTTTTAATTTTTTAACTCCCCTTTCATTCGCTTTTTTCTTTTTAAAATAAACTTTTTTTAACTTTCTTTATCTCCCTTTCACTTGGTCTTTTTAAAATATTTTTTTTTTACTTTTTAACTCCCCTTTCACTCGCTTTTTTCTTTTTAAAATAAACTTTTTTTAACTTTCTTTATCTCCCCTTTCACTTGGTCTTTTTAAATAATTTTTTTTAACCTTTTAACTCCCCTTTCACTCACTTTTTTCTTTTTAAAATAAACTTTTTTTAACTTTCTTTATCTCCCCTTCCACTTGGTCTTTTTAAAACAAATTTTTTTAACTTTTTAACTCCTCTTTCACTTGCTTTTTTCTTTTTAAATTTTTTTTTTAACTCACTTTTTCCCTCCATTATTTCTATTTTACTTCCTTTATTTTTCCCTTTGTTCCTTGTACTCTTTTCTTTCCTTTTTTCATATTTTGTTTGATAAAGAGTTGGAAAGTACCCATAAAAAAAATCAAATTCTATAACATTATAAAGTTTTATTTTTATTTTTTTTTAGGTGGCTTCTGGACGTGACATTTCATAAGTTTTTAAAGAACTCTTTTTTCTTAAACATTATTTCATAGATTTTCTACTTTTTTTATTTTAATTATTATTTTGATCAAACGTTCAAACATTTATTACACTTCTTGCTTCTCTTCTCTTTAGACAGATTGTGTTTCAGTATTTGGTTGCATGAAATCCTTTTTTTGAATATTTCAGTTTGCTTTCTTTTAGATGGGTCTAGGCACACGGAATTTAGTTGGATTATTTTGTTTTTAGGCAGCCAGTTTTTTGATCCCTGGATCTTCTTAGACATGTTGGTTTTTGGGTAATATTTTGTTCTTTTTTAATTTGTTTATATTAACAAACAGGTATTCATACTTCATTATTTTTTTCTTAGATAGCCTCTTCTGGTTTCTTTTTACAGGATTTGGGAAGTTTTTTTTTCATTTTTCTTTAATATTATTGATGTCTAAATGAAATAAAATGAAGAATGGTAAAGGCGAAACAAAGTAGTAACTGCACAAAGAAAGAAGAAGAAACTTGGTTGCAAGGAAGAGAAAGAAGAGAGTAGTGCAATAAGTTTATGATAAGTGAAGTCCTTAGTAAGATTGGAAGCATATTTTGTTAAACTACTACTAAAAAATAGAAGTAGGGGAATAGCAGGAAGAAAGTAGAGAAAAGAGAAAAGAGGTAGTAATATAATAATGGATACATCTATTTGAAGGAAGCAAAAATAAATTAATAACTTCAATTCTTTATCTGCAGGCATATCTAAAGAGATCAATCAGGTGATACTTTTGTCCAAATCAGGTTCCCATCTTGTTATAGTTGTGTCACCAGGAGTGCTATGTCAACGGAAATTTAGTATGTTGATCACTTAAAAATCTGTGGCTATCCAATTATAACAAGAGGAAAGAAAAATAATGGTAATTGTATAGTGATGGGATTAATTTTTACATTAGATAATATATTTATAATGTTGGTGCTGTATTTGACACCATATACAGATCACACTATATAGTTAACGATATTAGGTGATCTTCATTTTAATAGTGATAGTCCTTGTAATTGGTTGTTATGCTAATCGTGCTATCCTGGAAAGGAAGGAAAATTTTACTAATTTGGTTAGCTCTTATGCGCTAAGTATAGGGTACGTTTTTATATTATTGATATTGATATTGATATTGATATTGTATTGAATTGATATTGAATTGATATTGATATTGATATTGAGTTGATATTGAGTTCAATATTACGAACAATGGTCGTTTATATAAAAAAAAAAAAATTAATCATGATCTGCAGCATGATCCGAATTGGTTGATCAAAAATCAAGAGCTAACCATATATTGACATCAAGGAATTATGAATTGTCAATTTGGCTGGCCAAAAATCTGGGAGCTAACTACATATTAACATCAAGGAAATATTTATTATTCGTACAGTATACATTGTTCAGGAGGCTAATTTTTGGGATTAATTATAATAGGAATTGAAGGAAATTAAATATATAAAGCGAATAACATTCTTAAATGAACCTGATCAAATATAAAAAAAAATATGTCTGAATTTTATTAAAATATACATATATCCAAATTATATAAAAAATATATATATCCAAAAATATATATATATCTGAATTTTATTTTATTAAAAAAAAATACATCTGAATTTTATTAAAAATAATATATATACCCGAATTTATTAAAAAAAAATATATACCCGAATTTATTAAATTTATTCATTAAAAAACATTATACGAGTTTATTTATTAAAAAGCATTATACAAATTTAATTATTAAAATATATATTACATGAATTGATTTATTAAGAAAAATTATATATCCGAATTTATTAAATTTATTTATTAAAAAAATATTTATTAGTAAAAAATATAATTAAAAATATAATACAAACTTAATTATTAAAAACATTATATGAATTTAATTATTAAAGAAAAATTATATGAATTTTCTTATTAAAATATATATTCCATGAATTGATTTATAAAAAAATTATATATTACATGAATTGATTTATTAAAAACATAATATGTGGACATAGAATCGTCCAAATTTGATTTGAAATATCCTACAATATTAAGTTTTAATCATGTGAAATAAATTTTATTAAATTATTTTATTTTGGTTAGAAAGTAGAAACGAAAAAAATTTTTTTAAAAAATTGTTTTTTATAAATTCTTCTTTTAAGGCCAATTACAAGATTATTAAATCAAAACGTAAAAAACAAATTAAAATATTTTAGATGAAAAAAAAAATAAAATAAATTATTTATTTATTTCAAATTATATCTTATCAATACTTTTGTTTCTGCAAATAAGTGTTAAAATTTATGGTATATATCATACTCTTAGAAAGGGCCGGTCACCGGCCCTAGGGTATGACTCTAGTTTATATAATAAATATATATGTTAATAACAATTATGATAACAATGTAGCATTAATTTTACAATACAGCATTAAATTCTCAACAATCATAATACGATGTCTTTAAGATTCATATAATAATATAGTAATGACACTCAATGATGTGCATTATTTTTACCGTTACTTAATGGTAAGTGTTTCGTGATATATCATTATAGGAATATAAACTGGTTAACATCAGGAAAAATTTTATAGTTTCTGCAAAGTACAGTATAACACTTTTGATTGATTTAACGTCAAAAAATTTTCTTGGTATGCTAACAATGAAATCAGTATTCCTTTAATTTTAAAAGGTCTAACAGAAACTTCATATGAAAGGGGTTGATTAACATGTTGGAGGGAACTTGGAATATATATGAAAAGGTTAAAGGCAGCCAAAAAATTTTACTATTAGTTTCACTCAAAATTACTACTATCCAAAGCAAAAGTATAGTAACTATAGCAATATCTGTCCTTTACTAATATTAATTTACTTTAAATTTACCAGCACTGAAGCTTTTGACCAGATATTATGAAGTTAAAGAATTCATTTGTAATAATAATATTTTTTTTAACTGACCAGGTGATAAATTTGTAACAAAAAGTTTCATAATTGATATTATTGATAAATTTGTTTAATTTTGAGATATAGATTTTTTAAAAATTGTGTAACAATAATATAAAAATCTGAATTTTCATTATCATCTGAAAATTTAAAATGCAATATAAATTGTAACAAATTGGATAGCTTGAATTTTAATAAGCAATAAATATTATTAATAAATACCCTAATGCAAAAACATATACCAGTATGTAAGAATGAAAATAATGAAAATTAATATATTTTAATTTAATTATTGGTCAATTTAAAGGCCATTTTTTATAATTCGTAATGAAGAAAATTTATTTTTTAAAAACAAGATCAGCCAGTTAACCTAAGATTTATTTATTAGAAATACACTTGTTTATTGAAAATTATTTAAAAGGCATTTTTTAAAAAAAAGGTTAAAAAAATCAGCCAATTGATGGTGATTAGAAATCCATTTTTTATTTTTTTTTAAAAAAAAAATACAAAATAAAAAAGCTTATTTTTAATTGTAAAAACATTTTTATTATAAAGCATTAAAAGCTATTATTTGCATAATTAACACCATTATTCTTATTTTTTTGATCAGTTCATTGTAAACAGTCAAATATCAAGTATGAAAAGATGATAAAATTCATCACCAAATATAATTGCCAAATATTAAGAACGAACAAATTGATTGTGAATTGGCATAGATGGATAAATGATTAGCCGAAAAGGATAAACATTTAGGAAGAGTAATGATCTACATGATGTAATATTTATCGAATGATTAACAAAGAACCAATAGAATAATTAGAGTTGATCAATTGCGGCTTAGCAATCTTTAACAATAAGAACAATTAGAAAGAATAATTATAAGCCACAAAAAATGGATTATAAGCAAAACACATAAAGTGGGAAGATAGCGAATTAAAAGAATATATAAAATAATGTCAGAAAGATCAAAGAACATAAAATAATATAAAAAAAGATAATATAAAGATAATATAAAAAGATAATATAAAAGATAATATAAAGATGGAACATAAAAGATAACATATTAAAAAGAACATATATAAAAAGATAACATATTAAAATAGAAGATACATGCATATTAAAAGATAGCGTATTTAAAATATAGATAGCATAAAGATAGTTCAAAGATAATATGTAAAAAGAATATAAAAGATAGTATATAGATAGCACATATTAGAATAGAAAGTATCATAAAATTTGTTTAAATAGAGAGCGGAATTCAAAGCGAATTCCACAGTTAGTCAATTAGTTTCGAAATAACTCAATAAAAATATAAGTTAAATTTAATTATTTGTTAATAAAGTATAATATTAATTAAAGGTAATAGGTTCGCCCTAAACTTTAATTAATGTTCGCTTAATTAATTTTAATTGAATAAAATAAAAATTTTAAGATGAATTAAATATACCCTTTTGAAAAGTAATAATCCGTAGTGAGAGCTATCAAAGTTTGAAATTAAAGGTAAAAGTGGATAGAATTTGGGAAAAATTTAGAGAAGTTAAATTTAATTTTATGTTGCTTGATGTTTTATATTACTAACGTTATTTATGTTGTGAACCAAGAATGTTGTTGTATGTTGTTGCATGTTGTTCGTTGATTATGTTGTTTGTAAATTATGTTGTTGATTATTTGTTTGTTCATTTATTTGTTCGTTCGTTCGTTTATTCATTTGTTTGACCATGAGAATGCCTATTCGACATGGCAACTCTGTAAATTGATGACAGAGGAAATAGGGGGATCTTATCGTGTTGCACACTGGATGTTACAATGATCCAAATTTTAATGATAGTAATAGGCCCATCTTGGATGGTCAATTCGAGCAAATCAATCCTAATTATAAAAGCATTAGTAATAATTTTATATGAAGAAAAATTTTGTTATTATTATTTTTTTTTTGATACCCAGTCCTGTGGTGTAAAAATTTATTATTAAATCCACAATTATGTAATTATAATTTAAAATAAAAAAAAAAGTTTATTTGGTTAAATATAGCGATATTTAAAGGTATTTATTTATAATTATACCTTCTAAAAATAATCATTATAAAACATTTTAAACTATATAGCTCAAATAAAATAAAATATTAAACGAGGCTTAGGAAAATTGAGGCTTAGAAATATCAATAGATGAAGAAAATGCTAAAGAGCAAATTTCAAGGCTTCCACCTCAGGGTTCTGATTTAGGCAAAGTTTTTCAATGTTATCATTTATATATTCTAGTGAATAAGGTTGCTGGAGAAACTAGGGGTTTTGGCAAGTTGGTGAAATGCCAAAATAGCAAAACTTTGCCAAAACTATATGAAAGTCTTATTGAAAAGTTAGCGAAACTTTAGAGAAAAGCGAAACCTGACGAAACTTATTATAAATGCCGAAACTGCCAAAATCTTGCTGAAACTATAATAAAACTATAGTAAAATCTTGGAGAAACTAATCATAAAATTTTGGAAAGGTTTAGGCAAGCAACCTTACTAGTGAATAGCATAGTGTCCATAAAATAAAATAAAATAAAATATTAAATGAGGCTTAGGAAAATTGAGGCTTAGAAAATATCAATGAATGAAAAAAATGCTGAATAATAGTATAAATAAGAGTGAATTTCAATCAAGGAATAATAACCCTTTTTACCCTTACTATTATATTTCGATTTTTTTTGCCTTTTTCTTATAATGAAAAAGTGCTTCCTTAATAAACTTAAGGATTGATAGAATGTCTTTATGATAGAGTAATATTACAAGTATGAAATTATTATATAGTATATTTTATTATTGAATAAAGGAATAGAATTTGGTAACAACTCAATGTGGTTACAATCACACCACAGGATTGAACGTTACAGCATGATTTGTTACAAATGTACGAAGTCAAAAATTGAATCTTAAAAATCCTAAAAAAAAAGATTAATAACATAAAAAAAATAATAGATTACTAATAAATCCTAAAAATTTTTATTTTTTTTTGTATTTGTAAATATAAAATTTATGAACAATTTTATTATTCTTTCATTATTATTATTATTATTTTTTTTTTGATAAAATGCAAAAAATTTTTTTGTGCTATTCTTTTTTCTTTTGAAAAAATGTAAATCTCTTTTTTTCATTATTTATTTAGATCATCATGATAATCTACTTTTTTCACCTTAAAATTTTTCTTACAAAAAAAAAAAAAATTTCCATTCAAAAAATTCTTTTTCTCAATACTTTCTTTATACAATGACTTCTACTCTTATAGTTATTGGTCTTATTACTTGTTTAAAAGTATCTGACAAAACTTTATTTGGTGAAGCAATTTACAGAGAGAAGATTTCATCACAAAATTATACTTTTGAAATAAAACAATTTACAAATGCTTAAAATGAGTACAATGAAGTATTTAGTGAAAGAGATCTTGTTCTTCTTGGTGGAAAATTTACATTAGATGGTCAGCAAGTAATGGTAAGTACTTGTTAAAAGTCAATATCTTAATGATATAGCATATATTAATAGTAATTTTTTATATATATTTGTTTAAACAATTAGCTGTGAAGATGGCCTGCATTTTGGATCCCAAAATAGATTCAAATGGTCAACATTTAGAATGGGATCCTGCAACAATTCCTTCTACTAAACCCTTTATGCATATTTGTACTACTTTTGTACCACTCCATATGACATCATTTGAGGATATGAATTTTGTAAAAACACGATCTTCAATTTTTTCATCTTTTCACAAAGATACTCATTCTGTTCACTTTGAAATTGGATACTCTAAAAGCTCCAAATGGTTTGAATCCATTAAGGATAAGTGGAACAAATACACAAATTTCTACATTGGAGAGTTTTTAGAAGCTGTTTATTTATCCAGTGAAAAAAATACTGAAACAACCTATGCACAAGTTGACGTGAAAATTATTGATTTTGATGTCAAATCTTCTCAACAAAATACCTCAACTTTTAGTCCACAATCAACATCTATGAAATCAGTTAATAACACATTTACAAAAAGAAGATTTCAAATTCTCAATCCTTGACCAGTTCACCAGTAAAATCATCCACTTCTAAATACAAAGATTCTAACAAGTAACATTAATAATAATTTAGTAATCACAATAGATGATCACAAAAATGATGATCCTCCTAAAGATTCAGTTAATTGTTCAGATAATGAATTAACTATGCAATTACCAAAATGCACTAGATCAAAAAAACAATTATCTGAAAATCAGATTAAGATGACAATCATAATCAAGAAGAAAAACCAAATGATAAATAAAAACAGCCTTATAAGAAGCTGAAACGTACTTATAAAAAAAATAAATTATACTTATATGATGAAAATACTTTATTATTCTGCAGTGATCTATTTTTTTATAGGGCATTGCTAAATTCCATCGCAGGTGATTTTCACCACACCATCATTAGCAGATGAAAGTATATATTATGTATATATAATATTGTTAGCTGACGAAAAAAAAGATAATGAAAAAAAAAGAGGGGTAGCAATTTATAATATCTCAAAATATGATATAACAATAACAAGAATAGTTTTTTTTTTGAACATTTTTTAAATGTATACAAATATATACAGTATAAATAAAGTTTCATATTTTATATAAAATTTTCAATTTTACTATTTCTTTTTTCTAAAGTCTTTAGATGAACAAAATTGGTAAGTTTGTCCAACTTTAATAATAAAAAAAAAAATATTTTTCTTAATAATATATGATTTTTTTTTCCTTCATTGCCAAAATATTAGTTATATAAAATGATGTCAGTAAAATTCATGTTAATCATTAAAATTGTTGAAATTGGTAATTTTATATTAATTTATTAATAAAAAATTAATTAAATAAAACTGGATTGAAAATGTATTGAAAATGATATGTTAACGTTAACTGAATTTTTACCACCAAAATGTTATGCAACTTTTTTTCGTTAAATTAAACAAATTACTGAAAAAAATAATTTTGTTGATTGATATATTTTCAATGTAAAATTTTTTTTAAAAAATTTACTGTATTTTATTTAATTAACTAGTTATTATTAGAAAAGATCTGATTGAAAAAAAAGACTGAAAAAAATATTATTATTAAAAAAAAGATCTAATCTTAAAAAAAGAAAAGATCTGGTTTAAAAAAGACTGATAAAAAAAAATGATCCAGTCGATTAAAAGTTAAGCTTTTACAAAACTCTGCAGAGCTCTGAATCTGTCTTGACAGAGTAGCATGATATGATTGTTATCTTCGTACTAACTCCAATCTTATAAAAGTAACTGAAATTGCGAGAAATTATGTATCAATCACACAGAGTGAAATCCCGCCTGATAAAGATGGGCCCTTTACGATTAATTATCAAGAAAGTGAAAAAGAGGAGGCTTATATATGTTGTACAAAAAAATATGAAGACTAAGACTCTATAGCTAAGTGTAGTAAGTATACAATTTTTCAATGTTTGTATAATGTTCATTTGTCCTCGTGGCTTTCGCTTTAACTTTTTATAATACTAATCATTCTATTAATTTTTTCTGTAGCTTTTGACCATCCCAAGATAGTATATAACGAGGAGGTAGCAACATGAGATGGTCGTAAAATAACTTGCAATTTTTACTTTCCTTCAAAATTTATTGTTCAAAATTTATCTACAAGAAATTACGTTATGTTATTACACTGAGAGCCTATTAGGGAATTGCTAATGTTGCCCTATAACCATTTCAGTAATGAGATGTTGTTAAAGAATATTGATTTTTGGAATGAATTGTTGAATCAATGGTGACGCTTGACTTTCTATTTAATAGCACTTAATTATGGTTAATGGGAAATAAAGCATTTCTGGGACAAATACGTCCAGTCATGCATGCCATGCACATGTACATCTATATTTTGATAAAGAAGCTTGGAATGATGTAAAAAAGTTAGTAAAAGACCATGAGATAATAGTAAAGATGAATGCCCGAGATTATCCTGGGAAAAACTACTTACTTGAAAATTGTATATATGGAGCTGGAATAGCAACGTTTACTATTGGCTAAGCATCAGTACATGTTAAATATTAATAAGTCACTCGTTAAGATGATTGCACAACTTTCAGAAGATTTGAAATATAATAATAATTCACTCATTACTACAATTACAGATACTTGTTGGTACTAAGGTTGCCTGCCTAAACCTCTCCAAAATTCTAATATTAGTTTCTCTAAGATTTTACTATAGTTTTATTATAGTTTCAGCAAGGTTTCAGCAGTTTTGGCATTTATAATACACAGGTTGAAAAGTGAAAAATCAGGCACCAATCGGTCACCAATCAGGTAGTTGATTGGTGACTGATTGGTGCCTGATTGATGCCTGATTTTTCACTTTTCAACTTGTGATAAGTTTTGTCAGGTTTCGTTTTTCTCCAGAGTTTCGCCAACTTTTTAATAAGACTTTCATATAGTTTCAGCAAAGTTTTGCTATTTTGACATTTCGCCAACTTGCCAAAATCCCTTAGTTTTTCCAGCAACCTTAATTAGTGCAATTACAAATCTTTCAGAAAACATTGGGAATTCAGTTACTCCTAGAAGTTATCATAAAAAGGAGGGACTTTTTGTTTATCAAAATGAACAATTTTTTCTATTATCTGTTACACACTCTGATATTCTATAGTAGTAGAAGGGAAAAAATTATTTTTATAACATATATAAAAAAAGGTAATAATGATATTCAAGTAGAATTTAGTATAGAAAAACATAATAATAATTTGTACTTATTTTTCATGTTATTCACGCTATAATGTAATAATAAAAAACTGCTATAAATTGCATTTTTAAAAGTCTCTTTTCAAAAGCAAATTATTTCAAACAGTTATAATAAATGAAGCTTCATATATTGGTGGCAAGATGGATGTGGGCCATATTCTATCCTACTTTATTTTTAGAGGATCTATTAATAAATCCGTTGGTTACTTTCATCGTAAATTTTAATTGTACATGCAACAGGTTCGTGACATTCTGAGCATAAAAGTGATTCACAAATTCTTCCAGTTAAAATATCCTACATGAAAGTACCTATATCAGGCCAGGACTCTCTAAAAGCATTAAATGTAGTACATATAATATGATCCATGAAATTATTTTATTTATATTATGTGTTTAAGTAATAAAATTGCAATACTCCAAGAAAATTTTTTATTAATACATGTGAAAATAAATACATTGTTTGGGATTGCACCTGTAATACATATTATTTTTTGATAATTTTTTTGATCCTAGCCCTCTTACTAGTTGGAGAACTATTTACACTAACCTTATCCTTTAACAGCCCAACAATTATACCTATTACCCTTTTAACATCGTTTTGAAGTAAATTGGGATTTTTTTTGACAGAAGATTTTGTTAAATTGATTTGATATTTGCTTCCACTCGTAGAATATATACCATCAGGAGTATATATGATAAAATGCCACTCATACCCATAGTCATAATACCATAGATATAGTCAAAATAGTTATTCCCAAATGCTTGATCCGCAGTCCATTTCTTTTTATTTGTCTGAAACGCACTTTCAAGCTGTGCCAGATTCTAAGAGATAAAATACATCACCATTTAGTCTTGTTTCAAAGCTAATAGACTGAGAAGACAAACAGTCTTACCTGGGCATATCCAATCTTAATATTACGCAGTTTTCCTTCAGTAATACAAAGGAGATCTTCCAAACTTTTGATTACGTAGTCTACACGACCTGTCGCATCCTTACTGGAAACATCCTTTTGAAATACTATAAATATATCTTGGTAGGTAAGTTTTTTAACTATAGTGATGGATGCATAGAGAATTGATGAAATAAATTCACAGCGCGTCACCTCATTGGCATCAGTCATAGTTTCTACATTCAAAAGTTTTAAGATAATGTCCTCCATGCAGTGTTGTGTTCAAATGCCTTATCATCATCATTAATCTCCTCGAAGACTAAAGAGAAAAATAAAGTTAATATAGCTATCTAGTCAATTTGAAAATTAATTAATTATTTACCAGGAGTAAACTGCTTGATGTTTGTTATATCTTCCCTGTTCACCTTATTTTTATGTAACATTTTCTTTAAGTTGTTGAGAATTTTAAGCGAGGAATAGTTTTGTAGCTTCTGGCTGAGACCTTCGATAAATTTTGCAAGTATTGTTGCTGGTCTAATGTAAAACCAATACTGCAAAATTTTTCTTCTGTTAACTCAAGGAAGGCAAGACCAGATATTTTCTCTTTACAAAGAATTTTAATATCATCTTCATCAAGTTTCAAGTCTTTCCTTCCCAAATAATCGATAAGCTCCTGTGTATTAAAATCTTTAACCACGTCCGACATTGTTCTAGTGGAAATTTCTTCTGTTATTGAGATGGGTGAAGCAGGTGAAGAAGCTTGTGAAGACATGGTTTTTATATGTATGTGTTTGTACTTGCAAAAAAAATATGCACTTGACTGCAGTTACAGGTAAAGCTGGTTTATGGATATAAAAGTATTTTTTGTTTCAGTGCTTGGAGAGAAATGATTAATTTTTTTTTTGTATCGATTCATAATGCTTTTGCTATTACCAAAAACAACTGCTAAAAAAAAACACCTGCCACAACACCTGCTGTGATCAGGCGTGTATCTGCTGCTGAACCTGCTGCACCAATATATATGCAATTAAGGTGTAGTACAGAATTATCAGACGATTATATTACATCATTACACATGACATTTTCAAGATTTACAACAAGAACATAACTTACATTACATAAAAATTACAAATATATCGCTACATGATACAGAAATTATTTGGGATAAACAGTGAAATGGAAGTGCTCTGCTTTAGGTTCCTCAGTAAAAATATTGATAAAATCATCATGCATGTCCATTTCCATTTCAATAATGCTTCCAGCTCAAATTATACAAATTTTGAGAGGAATTTTATTAAATGGTGCCCCTAATCTACTTTGAATTGCAGTCTCAAGATTACTATAATGACCACCTCTGTGAATTGTAATCGATTGCATTACTTTAATGCATAGAATATTCATAAGTTTGCCTATAGGAGCGATAAGACAATTGATAGTAATGTTGTTATCATCCATTTTGACTCCTAAATGCAAGAATCCAATAGTGAGAAAATTGCTTGGCCTACTCATATTAAAGAATATATACTACATACCTTATTTTGCATTATTTTTTACGGAATGTTTTTTGCGAAAAATATTTTGGAAATGTTCTAGTCACTTCTAGAATTATTTAATAATCATAATTCATGGTCATATAAACAAATTCTAATTGAAAAATTAAATGATTCAAATTTAAATGATTCAGATGCATGTCATTTAATGATTATTGGTAAAAGTGATTCAATTGTAAATTTATTAACTTATCATTTAAGAAAAAGAAATTTGGATTCAGTTGTAATTTTAGGATCACAATTTCCTAATGATCGGAATGATTACTCTTATAATGTTTTAAATAGAAGAATGGTATGTAAATCTTTCAATCATTTTTCATTTTATTCATCATATTATTAATCATACATATTTATATTATTTATATTATCTTTTTAGATGTGTGTCAAAACAGGCAGGTTATTGATATTAACAGATTTAGAAATTATTTATGGTAATTTTTTAATTTTATACGTCTCATCAAAACGAGTCAAATGGTGGTTAGTTCATGTCTCTAGCATCGATAGTTCACGTGATAATTGCTAAAACGTCCAAATTTTTTTAAATTAAAAATTCTGGCTGGAACACATTTATGACTTTATCTCGCCATCTAGTGATTCAAATCTGACGATTAAAGACTCATTGGATTTGTCTCATTGAGACAAATCTAATAACGACTAGTTAATGTCTCCAGGTTCGATGGATGCGGAGATATATTTAAAAACAAGTTTTGGGCTTTTTTGCAATTACATCGTGTCCTATTGTGCTAGAAGTGCGAGCTGACCACCATTCGATTCCTCTTGATGAAACGAATTCCAATGAGTCTTTACTCATCAAATTTGAATCACTGGATGACGAGATAATCACAAATGTCCGGATAATTTTGGCCACCCTCTGTAGTACTCTTTTTTGATAATTAAAATTATTACACTTTGGACCAACAACATTACCAGGGCTTGGCAAAAATGTGCACTTTTTTCTCATAAATGATTGAAAAGTTGGTATTATTATACAACAAAGCTTTCTCACACCACCAATTTACTATGTTAACTATACTATATGTTTTGCATCTAGGGTAATTGGAATTGGTCTGCAATGATCTAAGACGTAACATTAGCAAATAAAATTACGTATATCGTAAAACCATCAAATTCCCATGAGAAGAAGAAAAGAATGACGTGATGATAAGTGGATACTATTAGAGAAACAACTAGGTCTTTAAGATGGTGACAGGAGCAAAGAAAGTAACGTTCTGCTCATTGTCATAATTGGTGCATGTTTATTTTAGTTACTTGTAATTGTATTAAGGTTAATATACAGTATATACCCAATTGTGTGATTAAAATAGTTTGAAGGATATCATCCAAGAAAATTATTATTAATATATAACTTTTTGTAAATATTGAGATCTAAATAACTCGCGTCTAACTTAGGTGCAGAAGGTTGACTCCTTACATGAATCCCAACCACCTTTGGTGTATTGAAGCCAAGAGATATTTCTGGTTCAAAGTCACAATCAAACGCGTCCCCCAGTGTAGGTATTTACCATATATATTTTGGTGAAACATTATCAATCAGCATCATGGTTGTACAGTACATCGGAGTTTCATATAATATTGATTTTATTTATTTGTTCTTTTTATCCTATTATTTATTCCTTTTCTTCAAAAAAAAAAAATGTCTAAATTTAATAAAGATATTCTTTTCTTAATATTTGAGAAATTACAAAATAATTCAAAAAATTCAAAATTTCTCTTTTCATGTCTAATGGTTAATAGAATTTGGTGTGAAACCATGATTCCAATTTTATGGAAGAATCCTTGGTGCTATTCTATTAATTATTGTAATAAAAATTCTTTATACTCCATTATTACTTCTTATTTATCCAATGATATTATAGAATCCTTAACAAAAAAAGAAATTCTAATTTCAAACCAATCACTTGCATTTGATTATTTGTCTTTCTGTAGAAGTATTGATACAAAAATTATAGACGTTATCATTTCCATTGGATCATCATCAGAATATGATCAATTTCTTTTACAAGAGGAAATTTACAGTTTATTTATAAAGAAATGTCCAGAAATAAAGTATTTGAACATACGTGGTACCTATGAGATAGTATATCTTCCGGAAGCAAAGTTCCGTCTTGAATCACTTTGTGAATTAACTTGTGATACATTGATTGATCCTAGGTACTTTTACAGATTAGCACATATCTGTCAACAAATACAAAGAATCATCATTATTAATAAAAACTTAAAAGCTAATTATGGAACTATTAAGTTAATAGAACTTCAAAAAAATTTAAAATATTTTAAATGGAAAGATGAAGAATATTTATCAGAACTACTATTGGAAGACCCTTATAAAGACATTTTTAATATATTAAAAAAACATGCAAATACCCTTAATCATTTTGAAGTAAAGCTTCAATATTATTGCGGTCGTCACATTAATTTCTATGATATTTACGATGATTTTGATTATACATTTCTACAATATACACTCTGAGAACTTCATAATTTAAAAATATTGGATATTAATTCTCCAATATTTTTAAAGAATAATGATTTTAATGAAAAATTAGAAAAGGTGGCTTATCGTGATCTTGAGATCCTAAAGATAGATTTTATAGAAATTTATCAAGTTAATTACATAATTAAAAATAGCTTATATCTTAAAGAATTATTAATCAACGATTATCATTGGGATGAAGATAGTTTTAATGATGACTCTATTAATTTTATACGTACAATTTATGAAAATTGTTTTTTAATTGAATGTTTATCAATCCCTATATTTCCATTATTGGAGAATCATTTTATCGAATTTGAAAAATTACTTAAAAGATGTCAAAATTTGCGATCATTATATTTTAAGGATACATATTATAAAGCGAGAGAGTTAGAATATGGAGATTATTTGTCAAATTCGTTAGTTAAAGAAGCATCAATTAATTTAAGAGTAATTAGAATTTCTTATGACATTAGATTTTCTTTAAAAGCTTTTGAGACATTCTTTGAAAAGTGGAAAGGACGACCTGCAGTGTCCATACATTTCGATGATTATTATTTTTATCATAAAAATGGTTTATATATGAATCTTATCAGTAAATATAAAATTGAAGGAGTAATTAAAGACATAGGCGTGTAATTACTCGTTTTAGTATTAATTATACATTTTATGTATTATGGTTTATGAAGGCAAATTCAATAAAAGATTTTCATTTTGCAATTAAATGTATCTCAGTTTCTGATTTATAATATAAATACTGTAAGGTATGTTTAAAATTAATTTATTTTGAATTTAGAATATTTTATTTGATTTTCTACTTTAAGTACAATTATTATAATAACCTTTATTTATTATTGCATTAAGAGTTATATGTGATCGCTTTAGACGCAATAATTTATTCAAATATGTTAGACGACAAAAATGATGATTTTTCGATATTAATGTAATTGTCATCAATTATGATATAAGCGATTTACTTAAATAATAATTTTCATTGAACGAATCTATATAACAAATTACAAATTTTATGACTTTATGATAATGAAAGGGCTTCAAAATAAACCATACAATTCATTTAAATACTCAATTGTGGATCAAAGATTAAGAATTATAATATTTTTTAAACTCTATTTATTTTTATTCATATGAAAATTCAAGTTTCCTATTAACATGATACTATTATCCGAAATCACATGTAACCGGCATGTTGTAACACTTTTCGGTGGGCGATGCTAGGTCGTTTGATCGCGCCAATAAGTCACGTGGAAAATTTGGAAGATGATTTTTCGATGAATGGAATTTTGATAAGAAAACTTGATAAAAAATATAAAAGATGTGATATTTTGATAGATTTTATTTCGCGTGATATATTGTATATTATATGATTTTATATTAAAAAAGAAATATTTTTTATATTTGAGAATATTTTCATCAATCCTAAAATTAATTGTTTTTTTCTCTATACTACAGTAAGTCTAATTACTAATGTACTCAATATGTTTTCAATTTTCTTAATAAAGAAATAAAAGGATGGAAGACATTATGTTTTTAATTAGCAAATTGTTAAAATGGAATGGTTGAATTTAAAAATCATCTAATCACCCCATTCGCCTGATCGGCAAAGGATATAACCTTATCCATCGTGTCTCAAATGCATAGGTTATATCCTCCATGGAAACCACGGTTTTTATTGGCCAATACTAAGCAGTGATCATGTGACCTTATAAGTGTAGACATTTTATCCTCGTAACTTAAGGACATAATTGTCTTAATAAATTTGAGGACATTTTTGTCCTCATAATTTTGAGGGACATATTTGTCCTTGTAAATTTTGAGGACATTGTTGTCCTTGTAAATTTTGAGGACATATTTGTCCTCGTGATCTTGAAGACACTGTTGTCCTTATAATTTTTGAGGACATGTTTGTCCTCGTAATTTTGAGGGCATTGTTGTCCTTGTAAATTTTGAGGACATTTTTGTCCTCATAATCTTGAGGACATTGCTGTCCTTGTAAATTTTGAGGACATGTTTGTCCTCATAATCTTGAGGGACATTGTTGTCTTTGTAAATTTTGAGGACATATTTGTCCTCGTGATCTTGAAGACACTGTTGTCCTTATAATTTTTGAGGACATCTTTGTCCTCGTAATTTTGAGGGCATTGTTGTCCTTGTAAATTTTGAGGACATTTTTGTCCTCGTAATGTTGAGGACATTGTTGTCCTTGTAGATTTTGAGGACATGTTTGTCCTTGTAATCTTGAGGACATTGTTGTCCTTGTAAATTTTGAGGACATTGCTGTCCTTGTAAATTTTGAGGACATTGCTGTCCTTGTAAATTTTGAGGACATGTTTGTCCTTGTAATGTTGAGGACATTTTTGTCCTCGTAATAATCTTGAGGACATTTCTGTCCTTGTAAATTTTGAGGACATGTTTGTCCTCATAATCTTGAAGGACATTGTTGTCCTTGTAAATTTTGAGGACATGTTTGTCCTTGTAATCTTGAGGATATTGCTGTCCTTGTAAATTTTGAGGACATTGCTGTTTTTGTAAATTTTGAGGACATGTTTGTCCTTGTAAATTGTAATGTTGAGGACATTTTTGTCCTCGTAATAATCTTGAGGACATTTCTGTCCTTGTAAATTTTGAGGACATGTTTGTCCTCATAATCTTGAAGGACATTGTTGTCCTTGTAAATTTTGAGGACATGTTTGTCCTTGTAATCTTGAGGACATTGTTGTCCTTGTAAATTTTGAGGACATGTTTGTCCTTGTAATCTTGAGGACATTGCTGTCCTTGTAGATTTTGAGGACATGTTTGTCCTTGTAATCTTGAAGACATTGCTGTCCTTGTAAATTTTGAGGACATGTTTGTCCTTGTAATGTTGAGGGCATTGTTGTCCTTGTAAATTTTGAGGACATGTTTGTCCTTGTAATGTTGAGGGCATTGTTGTCCTTGTAATGTTGAGGGCATTGTTGTCCTTGTAAATTTTGAGGACATGTTTGTCCTTGTAAATTTTGAGGACATGTTTGTCCTTGTAATCTTGAGGACATTGTTATTCTTGTAAATTTTGAGAAATTTTGAAATTGTGATTCTCGTAATTTTGATGATATTGCTATTCTCATAATTTTGATTGTTCTTGTAAATTTTGAGGACACTATATCCTTATAAATTTAAGGACATTTTTGTCCTTATAATTTGAAAACATTTTTGTTCTTGTAATTTGAGAACATTATTGTCCCTATAATTTGAGAATATTTTTGTCCTCATAATTTCGAGGACATTTTTGACCTCATAGTTTGATGATATTGTTATACTTGTAATTTGAGCTTGTAAATTTGAGACCATTTTTGTTCTTGTAATTTTAATTATATTGCTGTCCTCATAATTTGAGGACATTTTTGTCCTCATAATTTTGATGATATTGTTGCCCTCGTAAATTTAAGGATATTATTGTCCTTATAATTTTACAGACATTTTTGTACTCGTAATTTTGATGGTATTGCTGTCCTCATAATTTAAGGATGTTTTTGTCCTTGTAATTTGAGGACATTTTTGTCCTTGTAATTTTGATTATATTGCTGTCCTCATAAGTTGAGGACATTTTTGTCCTCGTAATTTTAATGATATTGTTATCCTCATAATTTGAGGACATTATTGTCCTTGTAGTCTTGCCCTATAAAAAAATTTTGTGCTTTATTTGTGCCAAATGGGTTAATCATATGATATTTATTTAGAATTTGTTTGAATTTTATATAATTTTTAGTACAAATTTCGAATAAATATTGCATGATTAGCCCATTTGGCACAAATTTAGCACAAACCTTTTTTATAGGGCTGATGATCATTGTTGTCCTTGTAAATTTTAGGACATTAGTAAATTTGAGACATTTTTTTATGTCCTCATGATTCATATTTTTTGTATAGTGGTAATTTAAAATTAACTTTTATTTCATTATTTAAAATGTTAAAATGTATTAATATTATTCCCAGTAAATAGTTTTTGTATTAATTTGTACCAAATGGGCTCATCCATATATAATTTGGCTTAAATTTGGATTATTTTTTGCATAAATTTGAGCTAATTTCGAGCCAATGAGCCCGTTTGGTATAAATTTATACAAAAACTATTTACTGGGATTTAATGGACATATCACATATATATACACATATATATATGAAAAGCTCTAAATATTACATAAAAATAAGACTTTATAAATGCAAAAAAATTTGTTCTTATAAACAACCTGTAATGTAAGAAATGCGGAAATCAATTTTATGATTATTTAATCAATCTTTAAGATTATTATTTCTCTTCATCTGTTTATTAATGAAAAATTAATTAATTCAAATGTATTGATTAAATTATAATATAGCAACAGATTTGATTACATGAATTAAACTTGTTGAGTATTTTATTTATTATTGATTAATATTATTATTCTTATTGCACTAATTAGTTCACTAATATCCTATTCATTTTGTTCAAATCTAATGTTATAAAGTGAATCCAGAACTTTAATTCTTTCTTCTTCTTTAAGATTAGAATAATCCTGAAATTCAACATCTAATGGCCATCCTATAACTTTATATGAAGTTTGTGTTTTCCATCTTTTATATGGTATATTATTACCTTTTACATCTTGTTCTATAATATAATTACAGTAAATGTTATTTTTAAATTAAACTTGAATTAAAATTAATTGAATACTTACCAAACTTTTGCCGCAAAATAAATCTTACTTTATTTCTTGTTTCAATGCTATTAGGTTTTGAAATATTGATAGCAGATAGATTAAAAGTATGTCCAGTTTCAGATTCATCTGGCAAAATTTCAGATGACTTAGTTTCAGCAACAGATTTGATTACTCCTTCATTTTCTTATATACAGAATAAATACATACAGGTTGTTGTTAAAAAATCAAATGTAATATATAATAATATATGAACATTATATCCCTTTTTTTTTAAAATAGAGAAACAACGAAATGGAATGATTGCATCACTTAAGTTGCTATAAGTCTGATAAAATTCTTCACCAATATTTGATCCAAACCAATGACTTCTAAGCTCATCATAATTGGATACAGCCAATGTAATAAACTCCATGCCACAAGTGACATGTAAAGTTCGAAACTACAAGTTGTAATTTATTATTATTACAAAATTAGATTGATACTACCAAGATAATATTAATTTACCATTTTTCGGATATCTTGAATTCCATTATTTAGTTGTGTTTTTCGTGATTTTGCATTTGTAATAAATGAGTTTTGCTCTTTAACACGTAAATTTGCAGCATTTTTAGCTTCTTCTTCATAATATTTACGTGTATCATTATTTAATGCATTCCATGCATCTGCACAGAGTTTTTGGGACCCTTTATCTTTAATATTTAAGCCTTTAAAATAAAGTAAAATTGTTAAAACATTGAAATTTAAATTTTAAGTAATATAAATCAGTTTATATATACACACCTTTTCCATGTGTTGCCCACCAATTAGATTGCCAAATATTAAATCCACTGATTTTTCTTTGTTTTCTAATAGCAGGTTCTCTATAATCTTTCATTACACTCTAATATAAAATGAGCATTTTAAATATCAAATTTTTAAGGATTAAACATTATTAAGTTTGCCTACCTTAATAAAATATGAATGCACATTAAGTTCATTAGCTAATAATTCAATTTCAGAATCATGCTGTTGCTGCAAATTTTTAATTTTTGCAAATGCTTCTACATTTAATTCTGAAACTATAAATTGTTAAATTATTAGTATTTATTCCTTTTTTAAAAAAAATTACTAAATAAAATATTTTATTAAATTAAATTTATAAAATTTGCATTTAATAAAATCTAGTATATCAACCCATTATACTGTTTAGCCAAAAATATATTTTAGTTTTTTTATTCTATTTTTCTATTCTTTGTTAGCATATATTCTTGTATTTTATAAATATTTACCACTTAAGTCAGAATCTAAGTCAAAGTTATTATTTTCCATCTCAATGAACGAAGCCAAGAATAACGCGTAACAATGCGTCATAATATAACATATATATATTTGCCGATCAGTCAGGTGATAAAACGTTATTTCAAAAAATTATATATCTTAATGTAAATTTACAATCTAAACAAATTTATTGTATTATCTCATAGTAAATCCACCAAATTTTATTGATTTTATTTAATAACAAGATAGAATAAAACAAAAAGAGAAAGTACATGTAAAAAAGTAAATAATAATGTCTAACTACTTTAATTTGCAACATTGCTTTCGTTACTTTCACTATCTTCCGTATCTAGATCCATATTATCTTGCATATTAGGATTTTGAAATAAAATTTTGATCGTTCCTAGTTTTAAATCAGTCAAAAATATATCGTAATAATAATCTGTAACTTCAAAATTTGAAATGTTAAGACCAGTATTTACTAACTGATCAAGCGTAATCCCAATATTAATTAATTTATATATTCTAAAAGCACTTTTCTTTTGTCGCCGTTCAGTTCTAGTATGAATACCTAATTGGGTGCACATAAAGTTTCGTTCAAATCTTCTTTGTTCTCTCTCATCATTTGGATGTTTTTCCACTGAAATGATATGTAAATCATTGTAAATATAAACAAGTGACATTCGATGATAAAGCTTATAAGCTTTAGTAGCAAGCTCAACTTGTTTAGAATGATTTTTTTGATCGACCCATTGCGTAATTCTTTCCTTAGCAGACTCTTCATCTGTAATTTGAATTGGTTCTGAAGTCATAACTTTTAAAGCCTGGTTAAAATTTGTGCGAATTTGGTAGTCTTTAATTTCTACTAAAGTCTTGTTCTCAATGGTTTTTACTACCAAACTATTTAGACTTTTTCCAAAATTAGAATATTTTTTTTTCTTTTCACTTTCTTGTGATTCTGTTATTTAATTTAAAAAATTCAATCAAATTATAAAAATTAAAATAAATTTAGAATTATCAATATTTTAATGTCATTTACCTTTGCTAGCAATAACTTTTTTCTCAAAATTTTCAACTACCATATTACGACCTTTTTTAATATAAGAATATAGATTGATTAATTATGGTAAATTTATAATATCAATATATTTTAATAAAACAAATAAATTAATATAAGCCATATAAATAAATATTATTGCTACTTGAAATTCTTACCTTCTTCCTTTTTTTTCATAAGAGTTATATTAACTTTATTAATCCAAAGTTCAACAAGTAAATAATATTGATTAAATTTATCCCAAATTGTATAAGAAGGTAATGTTTTTTCTGCCCATCGTAATTCTTCTATATCAGTTGATTCTTTAATAAGTTCTTCAAAACCAAATTTTTCATGACAACGTTTATTTAGTGACTCCCAAACATCATCTGGATTGCTTTCTATCGTAAATCCCATTTGATGTAAATCATTTACAAGTATATTAATATGGTCATTATTTCTTTGTAGTGAAGTATTATCCTCATCTTCACTATCTGAACTAGAAACTATTGTTGAAGAGCTTTTTGACATATTAATTTGGTCGGATTTTCTTCTGAACTTATTGATTTTTTTCTATTTGCAATTAAGAATTTCATTAAATTGAATTAATCTTTAAAACGTAAAAACTAAATTTAATATGCATTTACATTTACCTCAAGATTATGATTATAAATTTGCAATGAATTTAACTCATCATTAAGTTGCTTATTTTTTATTTTTAATTTTTCATAAGTTTTTTCGGCAATTAGCAACTTTTCCTAATATAAAATTAAATTATAAAGATAAGCTGCTTAAATTAACGTTAATAAACAAGGTTTATTATATATGTAAACCTTACTTGCAATTGATCTATTTTCTTTACATGCTCAACATCGCAATTTTTTTCAGAATCCTAGAAGTTAAATTATTAAAATGATTACCATTTAATACTTTTATTAAAAAATTACAATATATATAATTAAAATATTAATTATATGAACCTGATCGGTTATAATATAATTGGAATCTTCAAGGTTAACTGTTATCCTGTCAATACGTTTACCATAAGAAATATTTGCAATATTATCTGTTATAGTAACATTACGTAACCGATATTTAGTTCTTCTCCAAATTAGTGATAATGCCTTGCTAATTTGAGTTATGTCATCTTCACTTAAGGTAAATATTTCTGCCATATTTTTGTTATCAATAATACAGACTTGCTTATAATACTCTTAAGAAAAAATAAGGTCATAGTATTTCCTTTTAAAAATTTTTGGTTTTATGTATATAATGCATATCCACAATACAAAATATAAAGCTTACCAGTTTAGCTTTTATTTTGAACTTTTAATCAAATAGAGCATAGAGCAAAAAAAATAGACGTGATGTTTATGGTCAAATAGAGCAAAAAAAAAAATAGACGTGATGTTTATGGTCAAATAGAGCAAAAAAAATAGACGTGATGTTTATTTTATATTCTTAAATGTTTCACAAAATGATACATATTCTGAAGCATTACGCACCTGTGATAAAAATAGTTTGCTATTTTTAGTATTGAAAAACGCGTTTAACTCAATAAACATTTAAGATAATACTAAAAATAGTTTACTATTTTAGTATTGTAAAAACGCGTTTAACTCAATAAACGTTTACTATTTTAGTATTGAAAAACGCGTTTAACTCAATAAACATTTAAGATAATACTAAAAATAGTTTACTATTTTAATATTGAAAAACGCGTTTAACTCAATAAACGTTTGAGATAATACTAAAAATAGTTTACTATTTTAGTATTGAAAAACGCGTTTAACTCAATAAACATTTAAGATACTACTAAAAATAGTTTACTATTTTAATATTGAAAAAACGCGTTTAATTCAATAATGAGATAATACTAAAAACAGTTTACTATTTTAATATTGAAAAACGCGTTTAACTCAATAAACATTTGAGACTATTTTTATATTTTTAGTATTGAAAAAACATGTTTAATTAGATATCAGACAATAAACTTGTCCCAGATTTATTAGATTTATTTGAGATGATACTAAAATTAGTAAACTATTTTTATTACAGGTGTAAAATTATTTACTCCATATTCCAATCTGCAAACATGGTAAATTTTTTGTAGACATTTGTACAGCTTTTTAAATGATTATTTTAACAAAATATTGCTAATGTTTCTTTTTTTCTAGATTTTAGGTATTTCTTTAGATGGAATATTGACATTTTGAAAGAATTTATACTAAAATATTTTTTTTTGTTGCTTCTTTTAATAGAATGTCAAATAACATTTTATTTTATATTTGAACATTTCTATATATGTATTTCTACATTTCAAAGGTATATACCAAAATGTTTTTTTGTTTTTGAATGAAAAGTTAGCTAATGTTTGTAGGACTACAGAATTTAAGCATGTGAATTTTATTGTTCTTTTACCTTTTAGACATAATTACTTTTTAATCTTGTTATTTTTTATCTTTGGAATGTGATTTTTGTTGTTCTTCATCTTTGGGAGTAATCATTTTTTTTTTAATATTACATTAAAAAAATATAATTTGACCAGTACTCTAAATTATCTCTAAATAAATGTTTATCAAAATGTAAATGCATGAATGAATTACTGAAATAGCTATAATATTAGTGTCTATATCATTGATTTACCTTATCACTATTTTCGCATTTTTTATTAATTAAAATATTTGTATTTTTAATAAAATTTCGCTCAAAAACATATAAAAAATTTTAACACAAAAAAATTTTTTTCTGGGGTCTGAAGACCCCCCAGACCCCCTCCTTAGGCCTTTTTTTTTTTATCATTTATTAATTTTTTTCTCAAATTTATTATTATTATTTTTAATTTTTTATTATTTATTTACATTTCTTATTCATTGTAAAACGTGAAAGCTACAATAAAATAAAAATAAGTAATAATATTATTAGTATAGTAATATTATTCATATATACAGTTTTTAAAAAAAGTAATCAGAACTATAAAAAATGCAAAAAATAAAGAATCATAATTAGAATACCTTTAAATTTTGCAAATTTGTTAAAATTTTAAAAAATACTTAAATACTTACTTAAATATTGTCAATCTGCCTATATTTTTATTAAAAAAACTATAAACATAAAGGGTTAATTTATTGAAAAATTTGTTTTGCTAGTTTTTTATTAAATTAAAATTAAAATTGACTCAAAATTTAAATTTTTAAAATTAAGATAAATTTAAATATATTAAACTTAAATTAATATTTTTTTTATTTATTTATTTTGAAAATTATTGATTAAAACTAAATATAAATGTTGATCATCATGATTAATTTTAATATATTAAACTTAAATTAATAATTTTTTTTTTATTTATTTTGAAAATTATTGATTAAAACTAAATATAAATGTTGATCATCATGATATTTTCAATAACTATCAAATAATAAAGTGTTAAACTTTTTTTAATAAAATTGATAGTATAAATCAAAATTTTAATTATTCAATTTTTAATAAACTGGCAAATTGAATGCTTTATAAAAATTTAATATTTTTCATAGCTTAAATTTTTAACAAATTTTTTTTCAAGATAGAAGGTTGAAATTTTATACACATAAAGTTTGTAACTTTGTATATTTAATAACAAATTTATAAAATTTGAAGAAGCCCTAATCACCAGTTTTTTATTTTTTTGCATTTTTTTTTGTAATTCTAATTTCTAAATACTTTTTTTGAGGAATGTAAATAGGTTTTTGTTAATTGTATATTTATAAAATGTATTGCATATTATTATACATTACTGTACATCATCATACATTGGTCACTATATAATGCATATTTTCTTTATGCTTAAAATAGACAACATTAATACTAATGCATATGATTATAAGTTTTCTAGTCAATCCTTTTTAAAAAATTTTAACCAGGCTTTTATTTTTTTTAATAAGTATTAGGGTAGTATGGTTTTGTTTAATAAATTTGTTAGAGAATTTTTTTAAGAATTATTTCATTGGAATTTTTTTTAGGAATTTGTTTTACTAATAGTTCTTTTGTCAGAAGATAAATTTTATAATTTGAATAAATTTATAATTTTAATTATTGTTTTAATAAATATTAAAAAATAAATTACTAATATGTGAAAAAATCAAAAAAAGGATACAAATTTAAAAACAGTTTGTAATGAGTAAAAAAAAATGCTTTTTATAGCAATTATTGTTATACTTCTAATCTTTTTAAAGGTTTCTGCTATCTATTTTGTAATTGATATCTTTATATACCACAATAAAAAAAGCAAAGACAAATTGTCTATTGTCCATATAGCTTATTTATTAGAATTCTATTTTAGCTTAAATTCTTTTAATTTTATCTTTAGTTAATCTGTTATGTAATTTAATTTTATTTTCATTATCTATTTCAGATTTTTTTTAATTTTATTTCATAATAATATTTTTTAATTTATCTTTAATTAATTATTAATAACCTTTTTTGTATTATTTAGTTTCAGATTTTTTTTAATTTTACTAATTTTATTATATTTGTAATTTATTATTTTCTTAAATTTATAGTTAATTTACCTGAATAATTCTTTTAAATTATTTTAGCATTTTTATTTTTATTTTTATGACACTTTTATTTTATTTTTTTAACTCCATTTATTTAATTTTATTTAATTAAATTTATTTACTGTTTAATAATTTTAAAAATACTAATATCTTCATAATAAAAAAATCAACATTAAAGGAAAAAAAATTAGTATTTTAAATTTGAATATTAGGAATTTAAATGCATATTATTTAGTGTGTTAAAAGCATATTTTTCATACAATAATTACTAGTAATTTAATCAGTTGATAATTATTATTTAATAAATAGATAAAAGTTTATTAAATATATCTAAATTTGAGTTTTATAGCAAGTTTACTTTTTTTGTTATCTAAAATATGGCTGCTTTAGCTTGGATGCAAAAGTATTGATCTTGACCAATCAGATGGTATTTTCTTGACACATCAAGGAATTTCTTATAATTCCTAGTACCCATTAAAATTTAAAACCTTGATCTTTTATTTTTATTAATTAAAAAAGGCATTTGAATGCCATCATTTAAAAAAATAAATTATACAGATATATCATTAAATAAATTTTTTTCTAAGTATTTTTTAACAAATAATAATAAATAACAATGAGTTCACATAATAATAATCATTATTGAAATTTTTTTTAATTTTTTTTCTAATAGTATAAACTGGTATGCAAGAAAAATTCATACAAAATTTTCTTTTTTTATAATATATAATACAATAATATGTATAAATTTATTGTTGTGTATACTATGCTAAATATTCAAATAAATCACAAAATGAAAAAGTAAAAATGTCCAACTGAGGTAAAAGTTCTGGTATCCACCTCTTTCAATATTTTTATAATCATTATATTATTACTTCTTTCTGTTCTTTAATTTTATCTTAATCTTCATTTTCCTCTTCTTTATTTTCTTTTTCTTCACTCTCCTCTTCTTCACTCTCCTCTTCTTCATTTTCTTCTTCCTTATCCTCTACTTCCTCATTCTCTTCTTCATATCTTTCTTCTTCATCTTCCTCAATAAAGTTAAAATCCTCATCATAAATAATATTTTGATTATTATCATCGTCTCCAAAAATCTTATTTTTCATATTTTTAGCTATTTCTAAATTTAATGATATCTTATCTAACTCTTTCATTAAATTGCAATATATTCCATCCTAAAATAATAAAATTTATTAATTTATTAATAAAGTAATTCAATCATATAAATTTATTTACCTTTTTTTCCTGAAATTTAATAGCTTTTTCAATGAGTTCCTTTTGTTCTAACCAAAAAATAACAAGTCTTGTAATTTCAGATTTGACAAGTTCTTGCTCTTCTTTACTTCTATTAAGGTTATTGAAATTTTGTATTGCATTGTACATAATAATTCGTGGTATATTGCAATTTTCATCTAAAATAATATCTAGTGATATCCAAAAATTAGATTGATTATCTAAAACATTCTTGATTGATGCTGTTAGATATTTTTTCTTTTGTGTAGACGATAAAAATTCTCTTGTTTGATTATAATTTTCAATTGTCTTATTTATATTGGTTAATGCATTAGCATTCAAATTTTTAATTTTTGATGCTAACTTTTGACCTTTTAAAAATAATATTATAATTAATATATAATTAACAATTTATACATTACATATAAAAAAATTTTATTACCTTTGTGAAATTCATTATATAAATAAGATGAATTGAATAAATATTCATTTCTTTCTTTTCTCAATCCATCAATAAATTTAGATAGTTGATTAATACAATAAAATTCAAGATATGCACTATATTTTGAATCCATAGGATCCCACCGATGTGTTTTAGGTATACTTAATGATATTTCATAATTTTCAATTTTTTTAAGTATATTATCATGTTTTTTTCTTAAAAGTTCTTTCTTCTTTATATTATTAATCTTTGTAGTTTCAATGCTAATAGTAGAATTATAAAATTTTAGTATTCTATTAATAATTGCAAATTATTACAATATATAATGCAATACACTAACTTAATACTTCTTAATTCCATTAATAATTCAAAGTATGCATGTTCTCCTTCTAAATGATGCTTAAATGCTAATGGTAAAAAAATATTAGTTATATACAATCTAACATATTTTAATAATAATATTTATACTGTACCATATTCAGAAGTCTTTTGTTTTTCTATTGTTTCTTCAATTAACTTGAAATCTATATTATGTTGTTGATTTAGAAGACTTAATTTTTCTAATGATTCATGTTCTACTTTTTTTGCATTTTTGTATCTCTTGAACAGATTATTTGCTATAATAAATAAATAATAATTAGTAATTTACTTTTAGAAAATAATTATAATCGATAATATACATTTCAAACCTAATTTTTCTACAGATTTTTGATAATGAAATTCAAGTGCTGTTCCTATAATATCCAATCTATGACCAAATTTCATATATTTAGTAGTTTTGGCAAATTTACCAAGGTAAGACCACAATCTCTCCAGTGATTCACCATCAGTAAGACCTACTGATTTAATTACCCTTGGATGGTATTTTTGTTGGCATTTTGATGTATGGGCATATGCATGAAATATAGAAACTGCCCATGTAAATCTTTCACGATAAGGGTAAAGGATATTGTTTGGATTGGCAATATGAGCATCAAGAAAACAAGCAATATCATATAAAAATATAAATTTCTGATTTGATTTTGAAAATTGCTGTTGAAAATGATCAATTAAACATTCTGCTAGAACATATCTAATTAAATTATTTAATAATTATTAAATTAATATGAATAATAATATTATAATAGTCAAATTTATTTATTACCTTTCACCCATATTACGCAAATTTAAAAATTTTAAGGGAATTCCATGCCGACATGTACTTCCAAATATTCCTGTATCATCTAAATGTTTAAATTTTTGAAGAGATTTTATTTGGTTAGTGGCCTTAAAATTGGATTCACATGATGTTGGCCCGGTCTATTTTTTTAAAATAAATAAATAAATAAATAAATAAAAATTAAAAATCTGATATATGTTAATAAATATATTAACAACTTATATAGCTTATAAATAAATTAATATTTACCTCGGATTTATTGTTATTATTCATTAAGTGAATATTAGTAGTTGAAGCTTGATTATTTGATAACAACCAACATCTAAAATTATCTTCAGAAATAATAAATCTATCATTAACTAATCGATTTTCAACATCATTTCCCGCACTTTTTAATCTTTTTAGCTGAAAGTTTCCATCAAATGCTATAATAGTATTTGAATTTTCTTCATTTGGCTAAATAAAAGTTGTAAAAATATTATAGTTAGCTTTTATTAATTATATTGATTAATGTTTTAATAAAATATTGGTCTAAAGAATGAATATAATATTTTTATACTATAAATATGAATTATTTATTTTGTTATAAATAAGTAAAAATAAAAATATACTTGTGGACATGCAGGACATCCAAACTCATTATCATTATTTTTATAAGCTTTTCTAAAATTAGTCTGAATTCTTGATTTCAATCCAAGATATTGATGAAATGAAGAAATAAATGAATGATATATATTCTACAAATTATATAAAATTAGAATTATTACAATAAAATTTTAATATATAAAGCTGAAAAACTTACTTGTGTTATAATTTGTTTACTTTGTAATGCTTCTAAAACTTTGCAAAATGCCAAATATGGCACATGTGCTTCAAAAAGTAATTTATAATAAAGTTCAAATACTTCAAAATCAAAAGCAAGTGAAGGGTTGCAAGGTGTTGCAGGAAATAATCCATTTTTGATTAATGAATTTACATTTCCATCACATGCTGGAAGCTGAATATAAAACCATCCTAAAATATAAACAATTAGAATTATAAATTATTAAATAACTGAAGTTTAGAAAAATTAAAGTTACTTTAGTTACCTTTTAATGTAATTGTTAAAATTCTAATTATAGAATGCTCACAATTTCCTTCACATAATTGTGGCAATTTTACATCATTTGATTGAATTTGAAAATTTTCAAATATAAGAGTACGATGAAATAAATTGACCTTGTGATGAAAAATATTAAAACATGAATTACAATAAAATATTTTTGTTCCACAATCCAAGCACCTTAATACAGCCAAATTATTACAATTAATGCAAGTTGCATTGCTTGGAATTGCTTCATTTTCTAACATAATATTATAAATATCATCCATCCCCATTTTCCAATTTGTTGAAAGTGTAATTTGTCTTTGTTGATAACTAATATTTTTGTGATTGGATTTATTATCAGCAAATTCTATTTCACCAGTATTTTCATATTCATCATTCTTTGCTTCTAAAATTTGCTTAACTTGAAGTTTTGTATAACTGGATGCTTTATACTTATTTATTCCTTTAGAAAATTTATTGTTTATAACTCTTCCAGCATCTTTATTATTAAAGGAAACTCTATAAGGTCTATAAAATTTTGGTCCTTTAAATGTAAAATAAAGCGGAAAATTGTTATTACATCTTAAAAAATTTAAACTTTAATTATATTGACTGACCTTTTTTTGTTTTAGTATTAAGAGTATTTTTCTCAAAATTCATAGAATTTATCTCTTTAACCTTAAATTTAATAAATAAAGATGTTTATATTAGTATTCATAAATTATTTTTAACATTATTAAAACATACTTTGTTGAAATCTGACATTTTATTAATTAAAAAAAATCGAAAAAGATCAATTATTAAGATAATCTCTTTATATGATATTAATGAATGATCGGCAAACAAAAATGCAAATCCAACTGTTACCTACGTAAATGATCATAAGATTAATATGAATTATGGAAAATGATATATGAATGTAGTCTATTTAATTAAGATACAACATATAGATAAAAATAATCTCTAATAATTAAATCCAAAAATGTGAGGCAACTCAAGTAATGAAGACAAAATGTTTTTAAAATTATGAAAACACAAGTTACAAGGATACAATATCTTCAAATTATTACAAGGATAAAAATATCCTCAAAATTATGAGGATAGCAATATCATTAAAATTACAAGGACAAAAATGGCCTCAAATTTACAAGTACAGCAATGTATATTCTCAAAATCTACAAGTACAACAATGTTCTCAAAATTATAAGGATAGCAATATTATCAAAATTATAAAGACAAAAATGTCCTCAAAATTATGAGGACAGCAATATCATCAAAATTATGAGAACAATAATATATATTATCAAAATTATGAGGACTAAAATGTTCTCATTACAAGGACATCAAATTTATAAGGACAACAATGTCTCAAAATTATGGGGACAGCAATATCATTAAAATTATAAGAACAAAAACATTCTCAAATTACAAGGATAAAAATGTCCTCAAATTATGAGAATAGCAATAACATTAATATTATGAGGACAATAATATCATCAAAATTATGAGGACAAAAATGTCCTCAAAATTATAAGGACAAAAATGTCCTCAAAATTATGAGGATATATAGCAATATCATCAAAATTATGAGAACAATAATATATATTATCAAAATTATGAGGACTAAAATGTCCTTAAATTGCAAGGACATCAAATTTATAAGGACAACAATGTATGTTCTAAATCTACAAAAACAACAATGTCTCAAAATTATGGGGACAGCAATATCATTAAAATTATATGGACAAAAACATCCTCAAATTACAAGGATAAAAATGTCCTCAAATTATGAGAATAGCAATAACATTAATATTATGAGGACAATAATATCATCAAAATTATGAGGACAAAAATGTCCTCAAAATTATAAGGACAAAAATGTCCTCAAAATTATAAGGACAAAAATGTCCTCAAAATTATGAGGATAGCAATATCATCAAAATTATGAGAACAATAATATATATTATCAAAATTATGAGGACTAAAATGTCCTTAAATTGCAAGGACATCAAATTTATAAGGACAGCAATGTATGTTCTAAATCTACAAAAACAACAATGTCTCAAAATTATGGGGACAGCAATATCATTAAAATTATAAGGACAACAACATCCTCAAATTACAAGGACAAAAATGTCCTCAAATTATGAGAACAGCAATAACATTAATATTATGAGGACAATAATATCATCAAAATTATGAGGACAAAAATGTCCTAAAAATTATGAGGATAGCAATATCATCAAAATTATGAGGACAAAAATGTCCTCAAAATTATGAGGATAGCAATATCATCAAAATTATGAGGACAAAAATGTCCTCAAAATTATGAGGATAGCAATATCATCAAAATTATGAGAACAATAATATATATTATCAAAATTATGAGGACTAAAATGTCCTTAAATTGCAAGGACATCAAATTTATAAGGACAACAATGTATGTTCTAAATCTACAAAAACAACAATGTCTCAAAATTATGGGGACAGCAATATCATTAAAATTATATGGACAACAACATCCTCAAATTACAAGGACAAAAATGTCCTCAAATTATGAGAACAGCAATAACATTAATATTATGAGGAAAATAATATCATCAAAATTATGAGGACAAAAATGTCCTCAAAATTATGAGGACAACAATATCATCCAAATTATGAGGACAAAAATATCATCAAAATTATGAGGACAAAATATCATGAGAACAAAAATGTTCTCAAATTTACAAGGACAACAATGTATGTATGTTCTCAAAATTTACAAGGACAACAATGTTCTCAAAATTATAAGAATAGCAATATTATCAAAATTACAAGGACAAAAATGTCCTCAAACTTATAAGAACAGTAGAGGACAGCAATATCATTAAAATTACGAGAACAATAATATTATCAAAATTATGAGGACAAATATGTCAGGACATCAAATTTATAAGGACAACAATGCATGTTCTCAAAATCCACAAAGACAACAATGTCCTGAGGACAGCAAAATCTTCAAAATTATAAGGACAAGAATGTCCTCAAATTACAAGAACAAAAATGTCCTCAAATTTACAAGGGCAATGGTATTCTCAAAATTTACAAGGACAACAGTGTCCTCAATATTTACAAGGACAACTATGTCCTCAATATTATGAGGTCAAACATGTCCTCAACTTACGAAGACAACAATGTCCTCAAGATTATGAGGACAAACATGTCCTCAAAATTTACAAGGACAACAATGTTCTCGGACAAATATGTCCTCAAAATTTACAAGGACAGCAATGTCCTCAAGATTACGAGGACAAAAATGTCCTCAAAATTTACAAGGACAGCAATGTCCTCAAGATTATGAGGACAAAAATCTCTTCAAAATTTACAAGGACAACAATGCCCTCAAAATTATGAGGACAAAAATGTCCTCAAATTTATTAAGACAATAATGTCCTTAAGTTACGAAGATAAAATGTCTACACTTATAAGGTCACATGATCACTGCTTAGTATTGGCCAATAAAAACCGTGGTTTCCATGGAGGATATAACCTATGCATTTGAGACATGATGGATAAGGTTATATCCTTTGCCGATCAGGCGAATGGGGTGCATCTAATAATCAATTCATCAATGTAATATATGAAAATCCCTGCGCCTGATCTATTCCTTATTTATCTGTTATTATTACACTAAATTGCTAAGTACCACACAGAATGTAATTTATGATGTAATAATTTCTTTCATTTATTTTTTTTTATTAACCATTACCCATATATTTTGTTCAAACTTATATTACTTATATTTGCGATCATTATTATAATTCTACAGAAATTCTTCTCTTAGATATGACTTTTTTTTGTAGAAATAATAAGTTGAATGATTTCTTAATCTTTCACGCTCGTTACTCACCAATTATTTAAAATAAATTCAAATTAAAAAAATTGACCTTTCATCAATCATGTTCATATTAATTTTTAAGTAAGATTTAAAAATAACAATAAATTAATAGTCTATTAAATAACAACCATTGATTTTGTTTATCAAATTATTTGAAATATTAATCAATAACAAGGATACTCATTTCATTAAGTATGACAATCAAATTTGTTAAACATAAATTGTATTCGCTGAAAAAAAAAAAATAAATAAAGTAAAATTTTAATTTTAAGTTATACTAAATATAGAAAGTACAATAATAAATCGTAGTATATTTTTCTTTTATTGGTTATGAGGCGAACTACCCCAGTGGCACCGACAAAAATTTAGCGATCACGTGACCAATTTTGTCGATCTTTCCCAAAAATGGTAAGCAGATTTAACGAAAAAATTTATTGTTATTATTTTTTTTGAATAAAGCTTACTACAGACATTTTCTAATTTTAAAATTCGTACACTATACCTAAATTTGCTTGATCTGCAAGTTTACATAGGCAATAAAGGTAGGTTTTGAATACAGAAATTTGTAAAATTAATTATTTACGAATTATTATATAAAAAGTCAAAAATTTATATTTAAAATGTATTTTTATCGTCTAGGTAAATTTGTAGAGCGTTCAAAAATACACATACCATGTAAGTTTAAAAAATTTATGGCATTTATATTGTGTTTTATTCTTATTTTTTTATTTTTTCGTTAAATCTGCTTACCATTTTTGGGAATGATCTACAAAATTGATCACGTGATCGCTAAATTTTTGTCGGTGCCACTGGGGTAGTTTATGAGGCGTAAAATACTACGCCTCAAGGTCACAAGGGCACAACATGAGTTTGATCAACAATTTGCATTTCACTAATTTATCTCGGAGTAACGAACTTAAAAATAATTATTTCTTTCTTTCTCATTATGTTCACTCTTCGATATGAGTTAATTTATGCAACAAAAAATAGAGCAACAACGTTAACAGATACTAATATTTATAATGATATACACAAACAATTTGAATTTAAAAAACAAACAGTCCTTGCTGATAAAATTCTTACAAATGATGAAAAAACTTATGCAATAAGATTATTAGTTGAAAATTATGATCGAAATAAAGTTAGAAATAATTCAGGAACAAAAAGAATTTGTGAAAATTGTAACCAAGAATGTTTAGCCACATTATATTGTGAATATTGTGTTCGAAATTATTTACAAGAAAATTTTCCAAATTGGACATCCGGGAATGATGATATTGATAATTTAATACAGAAATGTCAAATGGAATCTCTTGGACCAGAGAATATAGTTGAATGGATCCCATATAGTAATTTAGAAAATATTAAATATTTAACAAAAGGTGGATTCTCAGAAATTTATACAGCAGATTGGATTAATGGAAAGTATAAAGAATGGGATTCTGAAAAAAAACAATTAAAAAGATTTGGAAATTTCAAAGTAATATTAAAAAAATTAGAAAATGTTGAAAGTGCAAATCAAAGTTGGTTTGAAGAGGTTTGTATAATTATATTCTAAATTTATTGCATGAAATTATGCACACTTTGTATTAATATAAGCATTTTTACAAATTATTGTTTTTTAGGCTAAATCACATTTAACTATAAGTAATAAATGGGCAGATGTTGTTCGATGTTATGGTTTAACACAAGATCCATCAAATGGAAATTATATGCTTGTAATGATGAAAATGGATATAGATTTAAGAAAATATTTACAACAAAATCATAATCAACTTACATGGAAAAAAAGAATTAATATTACTTATGAAATAATCAATGCAATTCTTTTTATTCATAAAGAGAAAGCAATTCATAGAGATTTACATTCTGGAAATATATTATTTTCACAATATAATAATTCTTGGTGTGTTAGTGATCTTGGATTTTGTGGGCCTGCTGATAAATCTTCAACAAGTATATATGGAAATCTTCCTTACATAGCACCCGAAGTTATTGTTGGAAGAGAATATACTTTTGCATCTGATATTTATAGTATTGCAATTCTTATGTGGGAAATTTCATCTGGACAACCACCATTTATAAATTATGAACATGAAAATGATATTGTAATGAATATTATTAACGGTATAAGACCAAAAATTGTGCCAGGAACTCCATTAGAATATAAAAATTTAATGAAAGAATGTTGGGATGCTGATCCATTAAAAAGACCTGACGCTAATACACTTTGGGAAAGAATGCAAAGATTTAATTTAGATTATCAAAATATGTCTGATGAATTATTCAAATCAGAAATGGATAATTTAGAAATGAATAAAGCAGAAGAAAATTATACGAGTAGCAGATTATTTACAAGTAAAATTCACAACTTTGGAAATCTACCTGAACCAAGAAATGCAACAGAAGGTATAAGTGTATAATATTTATTAATGAATGTATTTATTTTAAAATATATTATTAATATTATCTTTTTTTTGAATTTATATTATAATAGAAGAACAAGAAGGTATAACCATATAAATAATGATTTCTACAATTTTTTATAATAATGCAGTTTTTAAAATACTTAATACTTTAATTTACTACTTATAGTGTTTCATAGTAAATTGTATGATTTTAACATTCCTAACAATAGTAAGTAATTATTAACATTACAGCGTTGGATTATTACATAATGAAGTTTAATAATTGTTATTTATTTTAGTTAATAATTTTAATAAATCAAATAAGCGAAATAGCAAATCATCAAAAGTAATTTCTATTTTTAGAGGTAATGTATTTTAATTATTGCCAAATCGAGATTGATTTATATATTAAATCTAATATCTTAATTTTTAGATAGTAATAAAAAATTATCTAAATTATTTAAAAAGTTGCAAATAAAATCAAATAGTAAGTAAATAACTAACAAAATAAAATCATCCATTTTATCAAATTTATTTATTAAATGCGACTTTATTTAAAATTTAGATGATGAAAAGGTAATAACTCAACAACATGTCGATGGTAGGTGAAAATTTTACGTAATAACAAACAATTTTTATACTATTTTAAGTATGTTTATTTTCTTATAGATGAAGACGAAGTATATAATAATCCAAATCTTCATTCGGAAGAACAAGATGAACTGGAAATTCCTGATGGTAAGTTCTTAAATAAATTAAATTTCTTTTTAAAGCAAATAATTAATTAATAATTTTTTATTTTTTAACTTTAGATGGATTTTGAATCATTTATTAATGTTTTGTTATATTTTAAATTATTATCAATTATTTATTTATCTATCTATTTATTTATTTTGGGTTATTTAAACACTAAGGCTAGAGTAGTAAATGTTTTACAAAATTCTTAGTTTGTAATTTAAATAATTTTAATAAATTTATTCAAATTAGTAAATGTATTTACTATCGTATATTGATTTAAAATTAAGTAACTTAACGTAAATTTATGTCATAAACCACGATAGATTATTCCATTCGTTATACATGAATTTATTAAAACAAGTTCTTTAACCTCATGAAAGTATGACAAGAAGCGACGTAAATATTGTGCACACGTTCTTTATTTATAATAAATAATTTAGATTGTACAATAACAACTTGTTTAAACTTATAAGTTTCTTAATAATTTAACGTATAATCAATATTTATAAGTTAGTTAACATCAAAATAAAATTATAATCCTTAGTTATTTGATGGTATGCAAAATAATTCACATAACAAGTATCGAAACATTTTTTTTATGAAAATCACATCTAAACTAACAATTTTTAACGCGGTTTTTTACATCGGTGAAACATTGTCGATCAACATAATGGTCGTACACCGGAATTTATATAAATATGTATTCTATTTGTTTATTTCCCCCCCCCCTATTTTTTTTTTTTTCAAAGAAAAATGTCCAAACTTAATAAAGATATTCTTTTCTTAATATTTGAGGAATTACGAGATAATCCAAAATTCCTCTTTTCATGCTTAATGGTTAATAGAGTTTGGTGTGAAACCATGATTCCAATTTTATGGAGGAACCCCTGGCACTATTCTATTAATTATTATAATAAAAATTCTTTATATTATATTCTTACTTCTTACTTGTCCAATGATATTAAAGAATTCTTCACAAAGAAAAAATTCAACATTCCAGGTCAATCACTTGCATTTGATTATTTGTCTTTCTGTAGGAGCATTAATATAGAAATTATAGATGTTATAATTTCCATTGGATCATTAGAATATAATCGATTTCTTTTACAAGAGGAAATTTATAGTTTCTTGATGAAGAAATGTCCAGAAATAAAGTATTTAAATATATGTGGCACCTATGATATACTACACTTTCCAGAAGCAAAGTTCCGCCTTGAATCACTTTGTGAATTAACGTGTCACACATTGATTAATCCCAAGTATTTTTACAGATTAGCACATATCTGTCAACAAATACAAAGAATCATCATTATTAATAAAAACTTAAAAGCTAATCCTGGAACTACTAGATTAATCGAATTTCAAAAAAATTTGAAATATTTTGAATGGGTAGATGAATTTGAAGTAGAAAATGACATGTATTATTGGGAAATGTTGGAAGATCCTTATACAGAAATTTTTAATGCATTAAAGAAGCATGTAAATACTCTTAATCATTTTCAGTTTGATAATTCATTAGATAATTACCATGATGATGGTGATTATACATTTCTACAAGACGCACTCCTAGGACTTCATAATATAAAAATATTGAAAATCAGTTCTCCTCTATTGTCAAATAATGATGATTTTAATAAAAAATTGGAAATGATGGCTTATCGTAACCTTGAGTTTATAGAAATAGATTTTATATATATTTACCAAGTTAATTACATAATTAAAAATAGCTTATTTCTTAGAGAATTAAGGATCAATCATTTTTGCGTAGAAAAAGATTCTTTTATTGATGATTCTCTTAATTTTATTCGTACAATTTATGAAAATTGTTTTTTAATTGAATATTTAACAATTCCTATGTTTCCATTATTGGAAAATTACTTTATTGAATTTGAAATATTACTTAAAAAATGTCAGAATTTACGATCTTTATATTTTAAAGAAAAATATGAAAAGGGGAAAGATTTAGAATATGGGGATTACTTATCAAATGTGTTAATTAAAGAAGCATCAACAAATCTAAGAAAAATAGGGATTCCTCATGGTATTAGGTTTTCTTTAGAAACTTTAGAGGCATTCTTTGAAAAATGGAAAGGACGACAAGCAATTTCCATTCATTTATTTGAGTATTATATTTATCAAACTGATTCATATATGAAACTGGTCGATAAATATAAGATTGAAGGAGTAATTAAAGATATAAACATATAGATAATTCAATTGTATTATTGAGGGAATTACTACTCATTTTAAATAAAGACTACAAATTTCGCGATAATCGAATAAATCTCAGTTTCTATTCTTATGAATAATATATTTTTTTAATATTCTAGTCCTTTTTTATATTGACTTATCATACTAAGGCTGATAAGTATAAATTGATCGCTTATCGATTACAGTAAATAAGGTTAATGCGGAAAATGTTTTCAATAAACGTTTTTTTATATTATTTTATTGTAGGGAATCGGTTATATTATATTATGAATATATCCCTTAATTACTGTTTAACTAGATTAGGTTGATATGCGGCGTCTTCGTCGCTGCCTTTTTCCATATAAAAAAAGAAGAAATAAAACGCTTGTAAGTGTTTCATTAAAAAAAATGGTTTAAAAAAAAAATGCTCAAGTTCCCACCTTCAAACTCATCTAGAAAAAAATTCCTGAGTCAAGTAGTATTTTAGCCGACTATCCAAAATCCCACATCCTGTTTCTTCTTATCTTTGTTTCATAATCTTTTCAAAAACTTCTTGATATTTCCTGTGAATATAAGGGTTAGGTGACTAGGATATATATCTAAGGCTAAGTAGTAAAGCTGATTTTTCACCAAATCCCCATGTGTCTAGACTGTCTAAAAAAGAAAGTTCAAACTGTTAATAAATATTTCGTTACTGTAAAAATAAAAAAAAAATAAGGAAACCTAATAACCTACCCACTAAATTCCAACACGCTTAAAGGCCAAAATGAGACAAACTCTAAAAAAAATGAATTAGTACTAAAGACGAAAAAAATAAATTAAAACCCCCAAATTTACTTACAATTTCATAAGAGATCGCTAAAACTAAAATGTACCTATCTATAATTTTTTCACGTTAAGAAAAGTGGTTAATTTAGGTAAAAGTGAAGGATGAAAAGAGGAAGAGAGGAATAAAAAGAGAGGGAGAGAACAAAAAAAGGAAAAAGGAAAAAATGGGAGAGGAAAGGAAAATAAAAGACAGGTAAAAGGGGAAGAACGAAAAAAAAAGAAAAAGAAAAAGAAAGAGAGGGGGGGAAAATGAAAGAAAAGTTTTGTTAAAAAAAAAAAAGTTAGATCAAACATTAGTATTAAATCACGTGATACGCGTGATACATAATTTCGAATCCTGAATGTAAAATAAAATTTCTATTTTTGTGCAAAAAATTAAAATTAATGGTTAATTTCCATTTTTTTGCACCACTTACACATGAAACTGTGCTGCTTAAAAATGAAATATATGAACAAAATTCGGTTATATGCATACGTGTTAAATGAATATATTCTTTACAAAGAAGTCTTACATCAATTTTTTATAATATAATCCATTATCCGCAGCGGCATGTACATTATAATTGTAACTCATAAAAAATTTTCTTATTATAGTATACAGTATTTCAGCGCATGGACAAAATTATCCTTTATACATTAATCAAAAAAAAAGAGGAAACCATTGAATTTGAGTTAATAACATTTAGAGTTTCATTTATAATTTTGATGGTATGTTTTTCTTCAACTACCATAGGATATATTTTCCAATTACAATTGGGATACGTCTTTTGTGGGGCTAATCGTAGGAATATCAGCAAAGTAGTAATGGAATCGACATTAGTGATATTGGAAAATCAACTGGAAATTTAAGAATAACTGGGAAAATAAATCTATTTTAGAAAAATTCTTCGCCTTTGCGTGGTTTTCTGAATATTCATTTGGTGCTGACCTTCTCAATGATAAATCTTAAAATTTGATGCAAGAATTATACTTCATTTATTTAAAATATTACTCACGCATTTGATTCATAATTTTTTAAAAAATTATTATATCGCTTTTAAATATTTATGTACCGTATTATTTGCAATAATGTTCAGAACATTCGACCAACTTAAATCAATGATTCTTATGTATTTTAGTATCTTTATTAGAGTTTTTAAGAGCTAAATAGTAAAATAGAGGAAGCTACCAATTATTCTACTATAGCTTATAAATAAATAATATTTAATTCACAAAATCATCAACCTTACTTTCATCGTCAATATCTATAGTACCTCTTAATTGTATTGAATTAGATACTTCCAGTCGATTAATTGAGAGCCACAAACTATTGAAACAATAAAGTTAATAAAGTTAATAATTATTTAAGTAAAAATAAAATTTTTAAATAAAATATAAAATACCTTCATTATTGACATATGAAGTAATAATGGGGTTTTGGTAATACATTGCCAAATATAAACGCTCTACTAGTATATACAGCATCAGAATTCTTTTCATACGAAGTTGAGATGTTTGGTATTTTCTTATCAACTTCTTCAAATGCTGCTTTAATTTCTTTTCTTTTATAACCAAATTTTTCTACTTTACCATAACTACTACCTCCAATAGAAACATCCCAAAAATCAAATATATTTCTTAATTCTTTGGTTGTTGGTCTTTCATTTGGATTAGCATCCATGCATTTATAAGCTAATTTCTTATAAAATTCAGGAGTTCCTTTTCCAAATTCTGGTCTGAGTCCATTACATATGGCTAATGTTAAACTTAAATCATGTTTTTTATTGTAAAAAGGTGGTTTTCCTGATGATAATTCAGCCATAAGTTATGGCTGAATTAGCCCATAACTACACCTACACTATATATATCGGATGATTATGTAATCTCTAATTCTTGAAATTCCGATGTCATTGTCACAATGATCATTATTACGCAGTACGCAGTTCCGAAGTTCATTGTATCATTTGATCTACAATTCCTTTGTCACAATCACTTCCCCTTTGTGATAATCATGTCGATCTTATTACCATTGTTCACAATCACAGTGATCTACAAATTCCATTCATTGGTTCCTAAATTTGATATTCTAATTTTCAAAGGTCACAGTTTAACGTCATTTGCGGACGTAATTACTCCTGTAAATTTGCGTCGAAAAAAAATTTGAACAGTAAAAATAAATATCAATTTTTTTTCTTCAGATTTATGATCTTTCACAAATTGTGCATTTGTATTGGTTATTAACACGTGATTATGATCGAGAAAACGGCAATTTATTTTTAATTGTTTGATCGGTGTGGCTTAGAAATTTTATAAACGACCAAAAAGGTATTCAAAGAAAAGAGTTCTTATATTTCTCGTATACCAAAATTTTTAAATATCATTTTTATACGTTTTTTTTATAGGCTTTACATATATTTAATTAACAAAATAATCTTTAGAACAAAAATAATCACAATAATGTCATGGTTTATTTCTTTCATATGATTGATTTTTTTAGTCCATGCACTTTGATATATAAATCTGTACAGTATGATGAGCCAAAAATATTATTAAATTTGAAATGCTGCATAAAATCGAATCATCACACTTTTGGTGTCGTACATTCTGTAAAACTACTGTTTTTTATTCTAAAAAAAAAGAATGATCTAAAAATAGCTTTTTTATAATCGCAATAAACTGAATAGAATTATCACCACTAAAAGAAGGTAAATTAATTAAGTTTAAGTTCGTATAATTGTATAAAGATCTGAATGTGTATATTATTTTTGTGTGATAAATGTTGCTTTTTTTCCTATTAAGATATAAATTATACAATAATGAAAATAAATTATTAACTGTTAAATAAATTAAATTTGGTATCAGGTTATTTATACTTAAACTAGAGGCCTCCAGTCTGACCTGAATTTAAATATATGACTTGGCTTGGTTTGAACCTGCTAGTATTACTTTTTTGTGAATATAATTTGATTATATTTATCTCGATTTAAACCGATTGACCGGTTACAATTAGTAAATTTGTTTTGTTGGCATTTTTCTTTTATTATATTTCTTTGCTTAAAATTAAGCAAACAACTGACCTAGGTTCAGGCAGCACTAAAGCTTTTGACCGGATGTTGAATTCATTTGCAATAATAATATTTTTTAACTGACCAGGTGATAAATTTGTAACAAAAGCTTCAAAATTGATATTACTGATAAATTTGTTTAATTTTGCGATATAGATTTTTTAAAAATTGTGTAACAATAATATAAAAAACTGAATTTTCATTATCATCTGAAAGTTTAAAATGTAATACAAATTGTAACAAATTGGATAGCTTGAGTTTTAATGAGTAATAAATATTGTTAACAAATATCTTATGCAACCGGTATGTAAGAATGAAATAATGAAAATGAATATATTATAATTTAATCATTGGTCAATTAAAAGGCCATTTTTTATAATTTGTAATGAAGAAAAAATATTTTTTAAAAACAAGATCGGCCAGTTAATCTAAGATTTATTTATAAGAAAAACACTTGTTTATTAAAAATTATTTAAAAAGCATTTTTAAAAAAAAAGTTCAAAAGAATCAGCCGTTTTTTTTTTAAAAAAAAAAATACATAAAATAAAAAAGCTTATTTTTAATTGTAAAAACATTTTTATTATAAAGTATTAAAGGCTATAATTTGCGTAATTAACACCAGCATGTTACAATGATCCGAATTTTGACGATAGTGTTGTAACTGAAATTGAAATTTGACTGAATTTAAAATTCAGATACGGGAATTTCTGGGAAAGCCGATTGAAATTTAAATTCAGATATGATCTTCAATAAATTTCAGTTAAATTGGGATTTCAGATACGAGGTTAACTGAAATTAAAATGTCTAAATTTCAAATTCAGATACAATTGGAATTTCAAATACAAAGTTGTCTGAAATTAAAATATCTGAATTTCAAATTCAGATAAAATTGGAATTTCAGATACAGGGTTAACTGAAATTAAAATGTCTGAATTTCAAATTCAGATAAAATTGGAATTTCAATTACAGGGTTATCTGAAATTAAGATGTCTGAATTTTAATTTCAGATAAAATTCCAATGTCTGAATTTAAAATTCAGTCAACTTTTCCAGAAATTCCCATATCTGAATTTTAAATTCAGTTAAATTTCAATTTCAGTCACAACAAGTGTAATAGGCCCATCTCGGTTGGTCAATTCGAGCAAATCAAACAATAGAAAATTCTAATTATAAAAGCATTAGTAATAATTTTATATTGAAGAAAAATTTTGTTATCATTATTTTTTGATGTCCAGTCCCGTGGTGTAAAAATTTATTATTAAATCCACAATTATGTAATTATAATTGTAAAATAAAAAAAAAGTTTATTTGGTTAAATATAGCGATATTTAAAGGTATTTATTTATAATTATACCTTCCAAAAATAATCATTATAAAACATTCTAAACCATATAGCTCAACCTACATCTATTTCTATTTAAAAAAGCATAACGATAAAATCAAAACATAAGAAACTTCTAATTTTTAATTTAATTCTTTAAAAATTATTACCGGTGGTGACACATTCACGTCTAATTAGCCTTCTCTAGTCAACATATGTAATTAAACCTTATCATTAAAACATTATTAATTATTTTTTTTTTAACTTCTCATGCAATACCGCGGCACTGCAGCTAATAATAGACAACTGTTAATACTAGTAATGTTAATCAGAGAATAAGATGCATAAAATACTTTAAACTGGTTTGTTTTCGTTACCTTACATACTAATACATACTAAAATTTACAATTTTGACTATTTAATCAAAACTTTCTGTCAATTATGATTATACAATATGTTTATAATATGAAATTATGTGATACTAAAATACAAGAAGCTATTGTTAAGGAACATTTAACGAGTCAACTGCAGACGATCTGCAGAAAATGGGAATCTGGCGTGGCGTAAAATAAAGTAAAAAATCGTGAAAAAATATTGTAAAAAACAAACTATTGAAACTTTAGATAAATATTATGTATTAATATATGTTGGTATTGAATGGGTTCACATAAAGAGCATTATTTAAGGAATGAAAATCGGGTATCAGTTGACTCACGGATCACTAATTAAACTATTACGAACACATTTTAGCAACATTCACGAATTTGACACGGAAGCTTTAAAAAAGTGTACCATACAAATTGGAAATTTTAGAAAACCAATTTGCGCTAAAATCTTTATTATTAATCTTAACAATGTCACTATAGAAGAAATTGTTTAGAGATGATTTAGTATTCTATACATTTTTTTTTTGTCAATAATTTTAATGTTTGAATTATTTAGTTAAAACTAACTGTAGCCTGTTGCGTTGCAACAGGATGAGTTTAAATCAATATAACAATAGAATTTTTGTTTTATATTTATATGAATTAGATTTTATATAATATTAGCAAGTTTTTTATTTTCTAAGTAAAAAAAAATACACTTAATCTAACTAAAAAATCACACATAGGATATTTATTTATTCAATAAAAAGTATTTATTATCGAAAAAATAGAAAAAATAAATTAGTAAATATTAAGAAAAAAATTATTGAAAATAAAAAATCATGTACACAGCAATCCAATAGATCCGATCACCGATCTAGAGACGACGATGATAAAATATGTATAAAAATAAATAAATAAATTACACAAAAAAAACACAGTATTAGTATAGATTATATAGAGAAAAAAAGCAGGATGAAAATATTAAAAATTCAGTCTTAAAAAAAATTGAAAAAAAATTATTAAATCTTGGTTAAAAAATTCCGGTAGGTAGCAAGTAAGTAACGGAAATTGGCTAAGTAAGTAACATAAAATTACTATTTTGGGCCAATTTACGTTACTCTCCAGTCTCTCCTTATATAAGGCACGGAACGTAAAGTCAATTATATTTACTTTACGTTACTCCCCTTACTAATATAAACTTTGATTTATAAAATGCCTTGTGGCGCCTCAACCCTTTTGTATCTCAAAATGGGTTATATAAAGTACTAAATATCATCTGGGTTTTTCCAAATATGTCACATGATGTACAATATTTATTAACCGGCTGATGTTTGATTTTTTAACTTAGCTAATTTTTGATCGGCTAAACTTAAAATTTTATTGCGAAGATATTTTTTTTAAAATTTTTTTTGCAAACATATTTATTCAAAATAATCTTATTTAATGAGATTTTATTTGCAAATATTAAAATTTAAGTCCCACATTTTCGATTTTAAAGAAAAAATTTACTGTATTTATTTTTAATGAATTGATACAAATAAAAAATAATAACATTAAATAAAAAAAGATAAGTAAATTACAATGATCAAGGAGAAAGATGCTAATAAAAAAATGAAATAACAATGGAGTAATGGAAAGTAATAGAGGAAGAAAGGGAGTAAAAAGAGTAATGAGAAGTGATAGAAAACAAAAAGGAGAAATAGGATATGATGGATGATGAAAAGAGTGATGGGAGACGAAAAGAAGTGGTGGGAAGATGAAGAGGAGTGATGGGAGACGAAAAGAAGTGATAGAGACGAAGAGGAGTGATGGGAGACGAAGAGGAGTAATGGGAGACGAAGAGGAGTGATGGGAGACGAAGCCCTATAAAAAAAGAAAATTCGGAATTTGTCCTGAAAAGTATGGAAAATGTCCGGAAATTTTCCGTGCGTCCGGAAAACATTCGGAAACGGTCATGTTTTGGAACATTTTCCGGACGCTCGATTCTGGACAAATTCCGGACAAATTCTAGAGTGTCAAGAAAATGTCTGGAATTTGTGCGTCCGGAAAATGTTCCAAAACGTGACCGTTTCCGAATGTTTTCCGGACGCACGGAAAATTTCTGGACATTTTCCATACTTTTCAGGACAAATTCCGAATTTTCTTTTTTTATAGGGAAGAGGAGTGATGGGAGACGAAGAGGAGTGATGGGAGACGAAGAGGAGTGATGGGAGACAAAAAGGAGTGATGTGAGACGAAAAGAAGTGATGGGAGACAAAAAAAAATGATGGGAGACGAAAAGAAGTGATGGGAGACGAAAAGAAGTGATGGGAGACGAAAAGGAGTGATGGGAGACGAAAAAAAGTGATGGAGACAAAAAGAAATGGGAGACGATGAGAGACGAAAGGAAGTGATGAGAGACAAAAAGAAATGATGGGAAGTAAACAGGAGAGATGGAAAATGAAAAGATGTAATAGAAATAATGAGAGATGAATAATGAGAAGTAATATGAGGTGAAAAATGATGAGAGACAAAAAATAAAAAAAAGATCATGATAGGAGGTTGGGTAATGATAAGAAACCAAGTAAAAAATAAAAAACAAACAATAAAGTAAAAAAAAATGAAATTAGTAAGAAACGAAATATAAGATAAAAACGAAATAAAAATTAAATAAAAAATAAAAAAAAGCATACCTTCATTAATTTCAGAACTGAAAGAACTAAAATATCTAAAAAAAAACGAAATAAAATTAGTGAAAACCGAAATATGAAACAGAAACAAAATAAAAAATAATAAAAGATGAGTAAGAAACGAAACAACTGAACCTCCGGAAGAAACCAAGGAAATGAACCTATACTGAAAACGAGATTCGATAAACAAATAAACATGACGCGATCATGTGGCAAATATAAGGAGTAACGTAAAGTATTTACCAAAAAAAATTACGCTCCGTACCTTATATAAGAGAAGTAACATAATAGATCATGTGACTTTACGTTACTTACTTTGCCAATTTCTATTACTTACTTTCTATATATTCTATAGTATTTTTTTTTATAAAACTTAGTAACCATCAATTAGAATGTGTCTGATAAGTAATAATGTTATTATTTTAGCTTATATACGTTTTCAATTTCATAATTTATCAGTACTGAAATAAGAAATAATGGAACAAAAACTGCACGTTAATTTCATAAATTTCTTCTGCTGGAATTGGGCATTTGTATATAATTAATATTGTTACCATCGATTTTTGATGATTATTTAGGTAGTAACAGAAGAATGATTAAGGATCGGTTAACAACTGGTAAGGTAATAGTAGAGTGTGTATATGATAAATAGCTGATAATCGAAAATAAATCGTGTAAAAATAGGCAAATGATGTATAACAAAGGTTAACAATTGATAATGAACACTGTGATAAATAAGACGAATTGTTTATCTATAAGAAATCGGAAACAAATCAGCAGGGTTTATTCATTAACAAATAAAATACAATATTACTGCTAGAGTTTGGAACCGGATGCACCATCCGGTTTTAAATCCGGTTCTACCCGTTTTTTTAATGATTCGGTTTAATCCGGATTTATGTTATAAAAACCGGTTTGCATTTAAAACGAGTGCAACCGGATGCCCAAACCGATTTGATATTAATGAAAATTTATGCTTAATATATCCGATCATTTTTATATAGATTTTAAAAATTAGATTAGCAAATTTGCAAATTTTACAAATAATATGTATATTTAATGGAAAAAAATAATGAAAAATAAAAATTTAATTATTAAATCATTTTACTATATAAATACAATTATTTTTCGCAAATAACTGAATGAATGATTTTAAGTGCTGATTATTTGCGCAACAAAAATATCACTTTATTATTTAATAAGCAAAATTTATACAGAAACCTAAGTTACATATAGCTACTAGGCTAATTTAATGGAGGAAAAATATCAAAAATATCACTATTTCTCTTTAAAAACAACATTTTGTTTACCAACTCTGGAGATAATCGGGTCCGCCTAGCAGATATGTGATTGCCAGCATCAGAGAATAGACGCTCACTAGGTACTGATGCTGCAGGGATGGATAAATACTTTCTTGCAATTTGAGCTAAAATTGGTAAAGTAATCTCATTAACTGACCACCACTTTAATGGATCATCCTTCAATCTGACTTGTTTTTGTTGCAAATAAAGCATCACTTCATCATCATCTTGCACTCTTTCCTTATTAACTTTTAGTGCTTTAAAAATATCATCATCATCATCTGAAGAGCTTATAATACTATTGATACTATTTCGAGGTAGAAAGTCCTTTTTTGCATTATACAATTCTTGAACTAATTGTTTAGCTTCATCCTTACCATTACCATTACACCAATCAAAGTTTTTGAAGCGGGGATCCAGAAATGTTGCAACAAGCATAATATTAGATGGCACTGTCCAAAGCTCATCTAAAGATAAGAAAATGGCAGCACGAACTTTTTGCAATAAACCTTCTGTATTTACTGGCTGTAAATATTCTACAGTATTTATATCATCCAAATTTGATTCAACTGGATGAGATGTGGATGCACCACCCCTTCTACGACCTCGACCTTGACTCTGACCTCTATTTTGTGTATTTCCACGTCTTTGGTGGTGAAATTGATGATGTGAATGCTGCCAATATTGTCTTGTTCCACCTGATGGAATATATTCATCATCACTAGCCACATCAGAATCCTCTTCTTCACCATTAGATCCATAAATTAAACTAAGATAGGTATCTAAGGTTTCATTTTCTTCCTCATTTGGTGCAAAATTATTTTTAAGTAAATACATATATGGAACAACAAGACTTAATGTTGGATATTTTGCACCACTAATTTTACGTGTTATAGTTTCAAAAGGTTCCAAAGTGACAATCATTTTCTGGAGAAATCTATTATTAAAAATATATAAACATTAATGAAAGAATTTAATTTGTCTAAAAAAAATAAATAAATTTACATTTTTTCATCTGGACTTAAGCATAATCGTTCTAGCTTTTCACCTTCTTTTTGAGATGCTCAGTCAGATTTTGAGAGTAAATCTGTAGATACATTTCTCATGAAATTATGTAACTCAAGAATTCGTTTCCACGCTAAGTATGTAGAATTCCACCTAGTTTTGACATCTGTCAAAACTTCTAGTGGATTCATATATTCATTTTCAGATAAATTTATTTGGAAATTTTGTTGTTGTGCTGAATGAAGTCTTTCAGCCTATTTAGGTAAGCGAAAAAAGGTCTGTAAACTTTTTATTCGACGATGGAATGCTTTACATTGCTTTAAACCTTCCATTACTAAAAGTTGCAAAGTGTGTGCAACACAAGACTGGTGTTGAATTTGGTCAAGATAATTTTCTTTTAATAAACGAACTGCTTTTACCATATTCATTCCATTATCAGTTGCTACTGTAAAAGCTGTTGATTTCAGATTCCAACTTTCTAATATTTGAAATAATTCTTCACAAATAACCTCACCAGTGTGAGGATAAGGAAGGTGGTTGCATGATAATAGAGCTTCTTGAAACTCAAAGTCCGCAGTTAACCATGTTGCAGTCACACCAAGGTAACCATGTCGGGATTTAGATGTCCAAAGATCAGTCGTCAGGTGTACTGTTACTGCTGTATCTTGTAATAAGGATTGAAGTTGTTTTTTACTCCATGTGTATGCTAAAAAAAGCATTTGTTTAATAGATTTATCACAGGGAATTTTATAACCCGGTTCACATGTTAATACAAGATCTTGAAATGCTTGATTTTGTAATACAAATAAAGGTTGAACATTTTTGATAATAAAAGCAGTAACTTTTCTGGTGATTAATTCTTGTCATTTAGGAGAACATGTTGTCGAAGGATGATTTGCGAGTTCAGCAATTGGCTAATAGATAATATTTATAGTTTATAAAAAATTTTTGTACGACATAATCACATGACTTAATTAAAAAATGAAATACCTCTTCGTGTTCATCCAGATATTCTGAATAATTATCCTTAGTTATATTATGTTTATCTCTTAAGTGTGCTATGAGATTAGTTGTATTCCCACCTTTCCGACTATAGCCATAAGCTCTTTTATTTGTGTTGGCAAAATTTGATTCACAAATTTTACAATAGGCAAAATCACCATCTACGCGAAAAAAAAATATTGTATGGCTGCGGTTTTTTCGTGTTGAGGAAATTTGCTGATGTTGATTTTGTATAATGGTATTACTCTCACTTATCGTGGAATTAGTATCATCAATCGTTTCAGAGTCAGAAAATGTGTATGGTGAACTTGACATTTTAATAGCAAAAAAAGAATGTCTACAAGTTTTTAGAGAATGCGGTGATTTAAACAACTACGTGTGAGAATTATTTTATGAATTCATTGTGAATTTTCATGAATTCATGGAATTCATGTGAGAACTATTTTGATTATGATGTAGTTTGTTTGGAAAAAATTAGCCGCAGCCTAATCCCGATCTGGTTTAGATACAGATCATTGTATAATTTCATAAGGAACGTGCAGCTCATTATTTATTCGTTATAGTAAAATGAAATGATCTACATCACGTGATCATTAAGCTGTTTATTTTGTTTAAAAAAAATGATATGTAATTGATAATTAAATAAATATAAACCGGGTGTATAAATCGGTTTCAACCGATTTTGCAAAAACCGATTTAAAAAGGGTCCAACCGGTTGCACCCGTTTTAAATTTGGTTTTCAAAAATGCAACCGGTTCCAAACTCTAATTACTGCCTCTATCGGAGCTCTGTAATATTCATGTATCTGTCTCTTTATAAAATAAAACCACACACCTTCCCAAATCCTACACAAATCGATTCTTATATATCGTTCAAAATCCGGTACAAATTTATCTATCGATCAAATTCACCGTCCGGCCAATTTTGCCCTCCGGTCAAATTCACCGATCGGACAATTTTAGCCACTCCTAGTATCTTAGCCATCACCTCTTATAAACTATACACTATATATATATATATATAATAAACTATAAATGTAGCCTAAAACTAATAATAACCTATATATGGGCATGCATCAGTTAAAAAGGGGAAATCTACGTTTTCATCATTTTGAGAAAAATGAAATTAACTTATTTGCAAGAAAAAACATTTTGCTTTTGTGCGTCAGTTAAAAGAGGGGAATTTGGTGGCTAAACTTTTATCCATATCATGTGACTTCACCTTCATCATTTACGTCATGCTATTGCTAAATAAGGAGGTCGTCTAAAGCAGGGCAAATCACGTGACTTCGAAAAAAATTGTTTTCATAAATAAAACTTTTTACCATATATTCAACCATTCTAAACACACATTTTAAATGCATTTTTGCCTGCTCTGCAAGTTTACTTAGAGCGCAGAGTAGGGTTTTGAATGCTGTTTTTGATTTATTTGACTTTTTCAATTTCGTTATCCATTTTTGGATATGATCGGCAAAGTTTCGTTCATTCATATGTAAAGTCAAAAACAATATTCATAATCCACTTTTTTCCTTAAGTAAACTTGCAAAGCAGATAAAAATACGCTTATATTATGATTTTAAAGTTTCTATTAATCTTTCTTTATAAAAAATTAATCTAATTAAAATTACACCGAATCACGTGATTTGCCCCCGCTTTAGACGACCTCTAAATAAGTCAATGATCGTCAAATAATCAAATGATCGTCCCTATCCCTTAAATGATAGCTATTGTTCTAAATTCCGCGGAATTTTTAGGATTTCCGCAGAGGATTCCATGGAATTTCATTGTATTACAGTTTAGATCGGCACATGAGTAGTGGTAAATCGCAGCCAAATTTAGCTGCAAAACGCTTTAAGGGATAACATATTTCAGTTATTTGATTTTATTTCGATAATTTATTATGCTTATCGGCATACAATATTAAGTGAAAATAGTGTACATTGATGGTTTACACAATATAAGCCAAAAACCTCAAATTTGGTTTTGAGGTAGATTTCCCCTTTTTAACTGACGCACGCCCATATATATAAAAAAAAATATCCCATAATAATATCATTTATAAATTTAAATTGAAATAGATAGACAAACTGAAATTTTTAGAATCTTGTTAAGGTAATAGGTCAAAATACAATAAACAATTTATTTAAAGTAAAAAAAAATAATATATAGATACAGCTTTTTAATGTTTTTTATTTTAAAAGCTAAAACTAATAATATTTAATCTGTAAATTTTTTATATTTTTTAATTAATATTTTCCTAGTTGATGATGATGATGTAGATGCAAAGCTTTTATTTTGCCTTTCAATTGTTGCTTTCTAAAAATTAACAAATTGATTTTAGATTATTAGTAAAAAAACATTAAATTATATAACATACACATACCTCAATCTCATTAAGCAAATATACATAACTACTATAAGCATGAGACACTAACAAACAGGTAGGAAATAATTTTTTAACTAATTCTCTCTTCATATCACTAGTCCACAAATTTAATGTAAAATCTAAGAAATATATATATAAGCCCATATTTTCAATACCTGAATCAATCAATAAAAATCTATAAATGAATCTTTTTAAAGCAAGAACAAATGCTTTAGCAGGAATAAGTCGTTGACTTTGATTTTCTGAATCATCATAATCTATAATATTATTAATTGAATCCATTATCTGCTGTGTTAGAGAAATTTTAAATTTTTCATCAATATCATGAATTACAGAATTAGCAGCTTGTTCTTCAATTAATTCATAAAATGCAATAATATGTTTTAAGGAAAATTCTTTAAATATATCTGTATATGTTATATTATATCTTGCTAACTTTAACCATTGATTAACTAAATCTAAAATGAGTATATTATTATTTCTAATCAATAATTCTTTAATGAAACAAAGAATGATTTCACAAAGTAACAGTAATTCAGATAAATTAATTGAATTTGATGAACTATTTAAAATTATTGATTGTTGAAACATTGCTGATATGATTAACATTTTATCTGCCAAAATAGATTCTTGAGATAAGATTTTTTTGACATCAAAAAGAATTCTTGGAGAATTATGAAATAATTCATGTTTGAATGAAAATTTTTTTAAGTAAAACTGATTATTTTCCATTTCAAAATAGACTTTGTTAAAAACCAATTTTTTTGATAATTTCATTTCAATTTTTTGTAAATCAAATATAAAATCTACATCTTTTTTCATATCCAGATTTCTTTGATTATACCTTAAAATTTTATCATTCCATTCATAATTGATAAAGTTATTATCTAGTGCTTGTACTACTGTTAATACATTAAAATATGTTTTAGAATTCAAATAATTCCAAGAAAAATCTTTTATAAAGTTAAGACTTTTACATTTTTCAATTGGAATAGTCATAACATTATTTAAAAATTCATTATGTAATTTAATTAAAAATTCTACAATTGCACATAAATAAATTCCACTATCTTTTTGCTCAACCAATCCAAAAATCACAGGAAGATCAAGAGTCATATATGGCTTGTCAAAAAATTCCTTAGATTGATATTGATTAATATGACTAATAACAGAATTCCAGCTAAAAGCAAATTCTTCAAATAAAGATTTTAAATTAATATATTCACTATTATCAACTGATTCTTTCTTAATAAATTCATGAAATGTCATAATTTGAGCTGCTTTTCTAGTTAAATGATATTCAAGTTTAGAATTCAAAATTTTCACAAACTTAATAATTGGATAGAGATATTTAATGAATTTCAAGCTTTCATAATGTTTAAAGAATACTGAAAGAAATGGATATTCATTTAAGTTATTACTAATATAAAAAGTATAAAAATCTTCAAAATTTACTTTTCTAACTGGTTTCCAAAGTTTAGGAAGAAAGGTATTTATTTCTATATCAGCAATAATACTTTCAAAACATGAAAATTCTTTCTTTAATATTTCAAGTTGTTCTATATCAAAAGAACTTTGTTTATACAAATCTAGCATAAAATAAGACTTTATTGACTGGATAAATAGATGTCCACTAATTTTCATAATATCATTAATTTCATTAACTAATGATTTAGATATAGAATTATTTTCTTGAAAGTAATTTTTCCAGTATTTATTTATAAATTCTTTTAAAAATGCAATTGAAGTTATTTGTTGTAAAGGCAAATATTCTTGTTTCATAAGTGATTTAATTGAATTCTTGAAATAAGGTAACATTTCATTCATTTCAAATCTATTGAAAATAGATTGAATTATTTCACAGCAAAACTCAGCCATATTTGAGTTAATATCATTAATATTATCATTGATAGTTTTCAATCTAATTGAAAGTTGTAAAGCTTCTTCAGGATTCTTAATTAATGTAAAGAATATTTGTTCATTCTGTTGAATTTCATTATTAAATATTTTTTCAATTATACCATTATTCATCAGTTTGAAAGAATATTGTGAAAATATATTTTTATAAAGAGTTAAACGAATTTCTGATTCCAAAGAAATAAGTTTAAGACTTCTTGTAATAAATGATGTAATAGGAATTTTATCATTTTTATTATCTAAATTACTAAATACTAAATTGATAATTTCATTTGTAATAAATTCTTGCTTTTTGGCGGATTTTCCTAAATAAATAATTTCTTTGATTTTTTCTAATGGAACTGAATTAATATTTAATAAATCATTACATAATAATAATAAATGCAAATTCGAAAAATTCTTTGAATCATTAATTCTACAATTATTTATTGATAAAATAACATCCATATCTTGCTTCCATGGTTTATCATCACATAAATTTTGTAAAATCAAGTTAATTGATTCATTGAAAAGAAATCGATCAAGTTTACCATATACAATGAAATCATTCTGAGCTTTTGTAATAAGATCTGGAAATGTTTCAACTAATTTCAATTGAGTTAAAATTTCTGTTGCATATTTCCACCAATAAATATGAAGAATAAATGGATCATCGGCAAATTTATCTCCAATTAAGTACCTAAAAATAAAATCCAATTTTTCTTTACTAGCCAATTTTATAATTCTAATAAAATCATTGTAGTATAATTCTGAACATTTTTGTAATTTATCAAAATTTGGATGAATAAAAATTAAGCTATTTCTAAAATCTTCAATATGATCCTCAATTAATTCATTAATATTTTCAGAGTCTTGTGTTAATATATCCAATTCTTCAAAATAATATCTTTTATAATAATTAATTTGAAAATGATATGAAAAAGGATATTCAAGGTCACTAATTATTTCGGACAGAACTATAGATAATCTTAGCTCAAATAAATCATCAACATTAACTATTTTATCTATAAAGGATTGTTTCCATAGATGAACTCCCTTTTCCATTTTAAATTCATTGCTTTCATTTTTGAAAATCCTTGTAATTTCCGGCAATTTTTCAATTGAATATAAAACTTTATAAGCCGTTTGTTTGATAATTTTTTCAATATAATTTTGTAGTGTTAATGAAAAGCAAATAAACATTGATAAATCCTTTTTATTTAGAGCTGCTTCACATTGCCAATTTTTGTGATTCTCTAAAATCCACTCAAATGTTTTTGTTTTTATACATTGTATGATATACGAATCATTTAAAATTTCTTTTCTTAATGTTCTGTAAAAATTAATAATATTAACGTATTAAATTAATTCCAATGATACGAATGTAATAATGAAAAATAAATTATTATACCTAACATATTCCACATGACTTTCATTAGAATGATAATGATCTTCCAATAATAGCTCTTGTAAAATTTTTTCAACCGGCATCGTTGAATTCATTATCTTATCACAAAGTTCCGAATTAATTATATCATATAAAGATTTGTCCAGTAGATCTATTAATGGTATTTCCGATGGTGCTAAGGATTCAATAGTAATTCGCCTCCATCCGCAAATAAAGTTAGATGTTATTGAACTTGATTCATAATCTCGCTGAATATGAAATATTATACATGTGTATTTAATATGCATATTTGATTCACACTTCTCTTTCTTAGCCAAAAATTCATTACGAAACTGTTCAACAATGTACTTTACTAATTTGATACATTTTGTATTAATAGTATTATTATCGTATTGAAGAATTAAAACCTTATCGTTTGATTCAAAAAAGAAATTTTTCACTATACTTGTTAATTGAAATTCGGTCTTAATGGTCGATAAATTATAAACTTGGCATCTTAAATAATCTTGTAAACAATACTTGATATCTATAGTTATCTTAGAAAATGTGTTTATAATCACTAATTGTTCTTTGGGATCTGCACACAATTTTTCTTGATAAAATAATACGTCAAAATAATTAGCAAGGCTATTGTGATGTTGTTGGTTGAAATAAACATACTTCCATCGATCAACCTCATCTTGTTCTAAAATTGATGATTTTGCTCTTATAATTCCATCAGGAGATGCTATTGCAATTAACGATTCTTTGCATTTTTCTAAAATCTCATTATCGTTAGCTTCGGGATTATTCCTTGTAATGTCAAAAACTAAACTTTGTAAAGTTTCATCTACATCAAATCCGATGAACAAATCCTTTTGAGTGAACCCATTATATAATTGAGTCACTGAATTAGCCCCAATCAAAGTTAACATTTGCTTTGTCCAACTGTCTAAATACTTTACAAGTAAATTTTGCCTATCATTGAGTATACCATTTATTGGCAATTTTTGTTTTTCAAATCGATTAAGAAGTGAGGGGTTAGCCGAAGCTAAATTACTCTCATCCATAACAACAATGCATCTAAAATTTGGTGAAACGTAACTAACAAAAATATAGATTAGAAATTTTCTTTTGAAAATGTATTTAAAACTCATACAATGTAAATCATAATTTCCAATAACTACTTACAGCATAGGATTAGCATATGCCCCAAGAGCAACTCGTGTAAAGTACTTAGGATTCTCCTTGTCTCCTACTACAATATAATTTTGATTCCATAAATCATAAAGGTTTCCTATTAAACAAAAAAACAAACAAAACAAATTTATTTCTTTGATTAATAAATTTATATTAGATTTTTCATATCTGAAATGTTAGTAAAATTTAGAAATTACCATAAAGTATTTCTAAGTCTGTTAGAATCAATGGTCTACCTGCTTCTACACACATCTGAAATAATAGTATACATCAATTCATACGTGTACAACAAATAGATTAAAAAAAAAAATTACAGTGGAAAGATAAACAAATTATTTACCATGATTCTACTTAAAACACTGTAAGAATAATCATCCCGATCGTCAGGAAACTGTGATCCTAAAATTACAACGGGATCCAAATCTCTTCGTTTTAACTTTTCAGTTAATAAATTTACGATCAAGTCACTTTTACCAATAACCACTAAATGACGTGCATCAGGATCATCTAAATTTGAATCGATCAATTTTTCGACAGGAATTTGTTTATAAAACCATGGTTTATGATTATTAAATGTCTTAAGTACATTTCCAAAATATTTTTCGCATAATTTGTTATTTTCCGTTCCTCCAAAATTGCGAGCCAATGCCATTTGAATATTCTCTGGAGTCATTTCATCTAATGAAAGCCGCTTGACCAATGCGTAATAGTCACGAAAACCATGAAAGTTAGGCAAAGCTTGACCATTTTTTTCGTAATCCATATATGATTTAGCTAAAGGTTCTAAAGCGCCTCTTTGTCCATAATCAATAACCCTTGTATTTAATAAGCGCTCAGCAGTACAAACTAAATCATCTAAACTAAATTGTGGCCTATAAAAAAAATATTAATGTATACTATATAAGAAAATCTTGCAAAATTTTATAAATTATACTGATAATAATACCTCTGAACGAGTAATGCGCGGCTACTTTTACTGTTATCTAAGCGCCAATTAGATATTCCTATCACTGAAACAGCTGGTCCTGTGGCCGGATAGCTTGGCTCAAGCAGAGAATGAAGTACCTTTAATGGATTAAAAGGACTTGTTTCAGCCAAATCAACTAATAAATTTAAAATCATAACGAATAAATTCGGTTAATTTCAATCATAAAAGGATAACACAAAACAAATCATATGGAAAGTGAAAATCACCATTATCAAGTAAGACCACACCAATGACAGGAAATTGTTTGGAAGTTGTTTCTTGATATTTATTTGCCTTATCAAAAACCTTTATTATACCATCAGAAGTTGAAAAATGACTGCCTTGATGTGGGATTAAGTAAATCTGTGGCAACATTCTGAAATATCTATCATTTGAATCAGATCCGCGTAAATTCGAACTTATAAGACGAATTGCCAAAGATTTTGAAGAGCCAGTGTTACCTATAAGAAACAGTGGGATTCGTGTCAAAATGCATGCAATCATAGCAAAAACATTCTCTAATAAAGCTTCATTATATGCCGTATTAGGTGGATACTGCATCCTGTTAATATAATCCTCTTGTTCTTCGCGTATAATTTTAGAAAACATATTTTCTTCTACATAAATTTCGTGATTTCGTAATATTTGTTCCATCTCACAGCGATATTGTTTACGTAAATCTTGTTCATATAACCGAGAATGGTAACAAAGACTAAGTGCTAAAACATAAGATCTAGTTGTTATAGTTGGATTTCCAGGTGGTGGATATCTATGTCCCTTTCTGTAGATTGGACGATTTTCGAGAGATTTATAAAAGAATTTCACTAACGTTATAGCGCGTTTAACATCACGCAAGCTAACACTATATGATTCTTCAACCTTTCGAATAAATCTTTGAGAAGCAAATAAAAGTTCGGCAAATACGGGATGTCCTAATTTTTTTAATTCTTTTTCAATCATGATTTCAATATACTTTAATTCGTCTTTTGGTCTTAAAACACCATAGTCCCATACATAATCCAAAAGTTGATCGGGAAGTGGTTTGACTTGATAAACAAGATGACTCCGTTCTTCGTACATTTTAGCCTTATTTGTCAAACGAGTTTCGCTTTGAGTTCTTGTACGAATACGATATGGATTGCAGGCAGAGAATAAACGAATATTTGGATGTATAGGTTTGCCATTAAGCATTCGACGAGATATTAAATCTGCAAGTAAACCTATATGATTACAAGTATTGATCTCATCAAAGAATAGCCAAATTTCTCCCTTTTCTGCTTTTTTCAAAGCATCATTCATAAATAACATAATAATTCTTTCATCAACTCCAGCATGCATATTAAGAGCCATGAATTGAACTTCAGCAATCAAGGCCAAATAGGCAATTAAGCTTGTCTATGTATTGAAATAAAAACTGCTGTTAATAACGGAACAAACAAAAATTATCTAAAAAGATTTTTTTTTTACCTTGCCACACCCTGCTTCACCACAAACTATAACTGGAATGTTTGCACGTACTCTTAAAAGAATTAAAGCCATTTTTATTAAATTATCACCAGACAAAGCATATTCAGGAAGTTCTAATTTTTCCACTGATCTTCTTGCCAAATATTCTAACTTCAAGAAAAGAGCTTCTGGAGACGTCGAACTATAATCATCTAATTCCCATTTTGTTTGATCACCAATTACTTGACTTTTTAGCAAAGTCTTTATATTTTCATGAACTTTATTTCTGTCTCGATACAAAACAGATATTGTATCAGGAGTCTGAGAATTGAAAAATACTATAAGATGATTTGAGTCGTCCCATTGAACAATTGTACCACGATGAGCTTTTACAACATCAGCATCTATAGCACTTGTAGATTTCAGCTGTGCCTCTTTTGTTTTAATAGAATTGGTTGCAAAATCTCTTGAAACATCTATTAAGTTTCTTAATATAAGAATTCTAATGTTATATTCTTCTATTAATTTAAGTTTATCTACGGGAAAGAATTGGCTTGATGAAAATCGAACCAATTGATCTGCAAGTACATTAATAAATATTTCAACAAATCTAAATGAAGGAAGGTCTTTAGTAATTTTATTAAATAAATATTTCTCAATGATATTTTGACAACGTTCTACTGATAATGGTTCTTTAATTGCCTTATGTACTATCTTGAAAAGGTTTTCTTTCGTATCTATTTCATTACTATCCAATAAATTCAGATAATTACAAGCAACTTGAATTGGACTATGAATTTCTTGAGAAACTCTCAAATTTTTAATATTCCAAGTTAAATGATTGAACAATAAATATCCTGCCATGGGAAGAGAATTAAGTAAATGCTGTTCTTTATTTGAGGCTACTTCTAAATAAATATATGTAGGTGTTTCTGATAAAGGCAAGCAAACTATATCGACATTAGTTGAAACTATACCCAAAGTTAATAACTCAAATAAAAACATGTTAACGTCTTCAGGATAGTCAGATGAAATTATATTGATATGTAAACTTTCTACAGGTTGGAGTTTATATTCCTTGAATTGACGTACAAGCCTGCTAAAATCCATACCATCGCTTATTAAAAAACTACATGCAAATCTCTCTTTACTTAAACTATCTTCTTTAATCCAATCAGTTTTACCTTGCCCAGGTAATTCAGAAGAGACACGTATAACATTTTGACATAACTCCTTATAAATTTGTCTCATAGTATCAGTGTTTAAGCCATTAGTCACATAAGCATCTGAAGAGAATTGATCCAAAATAGGGTGATGCATTTCAATTTCTCTACAACAAATAAGTGCCAAAAAATAATCATCTTGATCTCGTGTTGATTTAATTTGGTTAATTAAATTAAATTGTAACTCAAAGTCTAATAATTCCAAATGTGCAATACAAAATAAGCGATTTTCATATCCATTATTCGATGCGAATAAACTTCTTTTTATGAAGTTTGTTATTTCCTCCATCGTAGTTGAAGTAGTACATATCAAGAGTTGCCACGGTTCGGGGTAATATCCTTGATTAGCATATAATGACATGATAATATTTGGAATTCGTGTTTTGTCAGTACAAGAAGCGACGAATATTTCGCCCTTTCTAACTAGATCTGTAATTATGCGTTGTCCAGTCGCTTTAAGTTTACGTGATTGTTTTGAGACGTTTTTAAAAATTCTTTCTAATTCATTTCCAATTTCGGTAAGAATTTCAAGATAATTTTTAGATCCACGTAAACTTTTTTGTATATCTTTACGAGTTGACGGTAATTGGGCTTTACTGTTTACAAATCTAATCAATATTTTGCATTCTTCTTCGTTATCCTTATCTAATTTTTCCGACGTGAAATAATCATAGAATGCTAAAATGTGGCGAGCGAAAAAGAATGTTAAATAATAACATCTTTGTTGTGCACTATCTACTATACTTTGCCTTAAATTTGTAAAAATTACAAACTCGTTAATTTCTTACAAGAAAGAATAAAAAAAAAAAAATGAAATTCACCATTCTTTAAGTTCTTCCTTTAAAAATTCCAAGTAAGCTTTCATATTATCCGTTCCTTGTAATTTATTTTCGAATTTTCTATAACCAAAATGCCCCATTTGTATTAACATGGACACTATACTAATTATTTTTTGTGCTATATCGACTTGGACAACAAATTTATCTATAACATCCTTGGACATTTCTGCCTCTTTGTTATTTATCATAACCGAATTTTTTGGTTTTGCAATTAAAAGAGCCCGTCCACGTAAATCTAATATTTCGTTTAGATTATATTTCACATTGGATTTAGAGGGATATTGTAAAGAAACTAAGCATTTGTCTTCTTTTTGGTCACGTGTAAACGTAAAAGTTCCGTTAAGTACAGCATACTTAATCTTTTCCTTAGTAACTTCTCCACGATTTTGAATATTATTGTACATATTTTGCAGCGCCATATTTCTACTATTACATAAGGCAATCTTTTCCCCTAAAGTAGGATTCTCGTCTATAACATCTGATAACGAATCTAAAAAGCCTACAATAGTTTCCTTTTTATTAATGTTCATAAAAGGTAATAAAAATCGCTTTACTTGAATAAGCGATACAAAAGTATCCTCTTGAATCAATCCTTCATCCGGATGGACATCCACACTATTAAACAAATTTCTAATATCATGCTCGGCGATTATCTTTAAAAAGCTTATAAAATCATCTGCATTTGATAACTCTTTTATTAATTTCCAACATTCATTATTAACGTTGGAAATATATCTATCAAGATAAGCGAAAAAATAATTTATTTGACTAAGTTTCATAGAATCATCTTTTAAAATATCAATAGATGATTTTAGCCAATCATCGTTACTACGTGCTATATTAAAAAGTTGTAAAACCGTTTCTAACTCTTCAAATCGTTCAATCCAGTGAGGAATTCTTGAAAGATGCTCAAGGGTTTGTACGAATTTGTGACTTATGTAACTTTTATAACCTTTTATTAAATCAAGTTCCGCATTAACATTTGTAACATTTCTACAAAACAAAGTCGCATCTGAAATTTTAAGTTTTTCCCATTCCTTAAATTGTTTACAAATAGTATTATATCTTTCAAAAACAGCTGGTATCAGTCTTTGCGCTATATTTTCCACGTTTGTGGCCGTAGTATCTTCCCGGATACAAACTTCAAAGATATTTCGAAAAGACCGAGACTGATTATATTTGTAGCAACGTATTGCACTTTCTAAAGTTTTTTTATGGAATGCCCAATAATCTAATGTCATTGCCTCTTTCAACATCACTTTATTTGAATTTGTCATAAGTTGTTTTACATCTTGGATGTAATCATCCACATCATCTACTTGGGAAGCTGGACAAAAGTTGGTATAAAACTTAAAAAGGACTTCAAGTTGAGTTTGAAAGTTGTTACAAAGCTTTCTAAGTTCCGCGATTTCGTCTCGCGAAACAATCACATCACCTATATTTTTCTTTTTGGAAACAGCTGCATTAAAATGCTGAAATAATTTTTCATTTTTATATTCCAAAAGCTGTTGCAATAATTGTATGTTAACCGTCTTTTCACGGAGTAATACACCGAGTTCATTAATAGATGCTTTAACACGTTTAACAACTGGATTGCAATGAAGTTTTGTAACATCACCAGTAGCACTTAATATAATTCTCCAAAATTCACTAGCTCCTAGAATATTTAAATGAAATTCCGAAGGATTTGATGCAGTAAACTGACTTTGCAATCTATTCATGATATGACACAAAATTTCTTCGCTCATCCTAATAAATTATTTTATAAAAAAATAGTTAATAGTTAATTAAATAAATACGATTTTTTTTTTTGAAGCAAAAAAATTCTACATCAAAACTCACGAGTTTTGAACCATCAAAAGCTTTGTTTTACAATCGCATATTATATATATTTTATTTATTAGTTGATCGTTAATTTGTTGAACAGACTTATTTAGCATTTCTTTAACCATATCTATAAACAATGTCTTGATTTCTTGTTCTATCGGAATTAAAAATTTTGTTGCGGCAAATATTCGAGATTCCGAGCACACTTTAACCCTTTCTACAGCAATGGTTGTCAAATTTTGCCAAAAATTTTTTCGATGACCAAGTAAGGGGTATATACGTTCTAACTGTGAAAATATTAAAACCACAATGTTATCCTTTTTATTGCTTGCGTTTGTATCAAGTTTGAGTAAAAGATTTTTAAACCAAACTACACAAATCTTTAATATCTTCTTCTCCTTATCAAAAAAATCATTACGGAACCACTCATCTAAAATTTCTGGAAATATGTTTAATAATTCTAAAGTGTTAGACTGAGATACCAGATCTAATGATAAAATAACATCTTCTCTAGTCCAATATAGTTCATCATTATGAAAAAGGTTTGTAATAGCAATGATATTTTCCTTTGTCCAATTTCTGTTCAAATCTTCAAGTAAAAATAAAGCATGAGATCGGAAAACTTTAGATAAATCATATCGATAATTTGCTGGTACTCTCTTAAAATGATATTCTAAAGTAACGGCATCATCATGAACGATACATTCTTGAATTTGTTCAATAAAACACTTATTAATAACATCATCAATTTTGTTATTATGAAGAAGGATATCATTCCAAAGATTAAATAGAGAATCCATATAATTACATAATTGAATTAACCACTATAAAAAAATTAAATCTTTTTAAAAATTAATCATAAGCTTTTGAAAACATAATAAAATTTACCTTTGCAATTTCGATGTATGATCCAAATTCAATGTTCTCAATATAAGGTTTAATGAGTCCACATCCTACAATAAATCTTGTTAAGTCATGATTATTAGAATATTTTAAGCCTTTTAAATGGTTAATGAAGGTGTAATCGGGATCAACTTCAGAAGCGATTGTAAAAATAATGAGCCAATCAAATTTCATCTGAAAAGCATTATGCTTGATTAAAGTTATGATAGCAGTATACATTTGATCTTTAGTGTCTAAAGGTAAAATTTCTTGCTTATAATCCTCAAGTGCGTCAAGCAATAAGTAAGATGGGAAATTATTTGGTAATTCATGAGGAGAGCCCTCTCTTTTTGAAATATAATACCCTAAGAGAATACATAAGAATAACCGTTTTTCTTTAAGGTTATTATTAATTCGATTGATAATAAATTTGGGATTTGAAGTGCGTATCGTTAGATCATTATGAAGAGTTAATAAACGTTGATATTCCACAACTTTGTCTTTAAAGTTATTAGCCTCGATAGAATCATAAATATAATCTACAAAAGCAAATCCACGTATTTTCCATATATCAAATTGATCATTTATCCCAATATTCAATGTGCGATTATCTTCAGTATCGATTCCTTCAAATTCAATTTTTTCTTCTCCAAATAACGTAGGTTTAGATGTATGAATAGCATATTTGTATTGAATTTTTTCAAAATTTGATACCGAAATAGTAACTGGATCAGATTTCCAATATGTTGGATTTTGAGGAAATGGTTGACGAAGTTTTACGATAGGATTTTTCCAGGATCCTAATTCTTTTACATCGCCAAGAACTACGGGCTGTCCATTTCTTTCAATGTTCTCCGGCAAAAGAATATGAAATGTAAATGACAATGTATTATTTTCCATATGACTTTTCTGAAAAAAATAAATAAATAAATAAATAACCTTTATGGTTATATATAAAATACGAAGTTTCACAAAGGCTGAAATTTTGTACTGCACAAACATAAGATAGACTTTCTGTACAATCTACTCAGGTGCAAATCACACGCAGATCACTATATACAGTAAAAATGGCGCATGAAACATCGATCATCACCATTTACTTCTTAGTGATAAACCTTCTTGAAATGACATCAGTTATTTTAAATGATGCTTATAATTATAATATTATTATTGAAGTCGGAGAAAACGAAAATAAAAAAGGATTTGCGCTACATTCAGTAATTTTGCTCATTCTCTTTATTTCAGAGGAGCATTTTCATTTTGTTTATTAAAAAAACAAAATGTCACGATCATTTTTAATAAACCAAATATTGGTTCAAATATTTTTTAATAATTTTATGATAGTAAGAATAATAAATAATTCATTTTTTTTTTAATAAGAACATTGCTAATCATAACGCAAGTGATGTCACCACAATATAGTCACGTGATTTGATAATGATGTTGCCTGCGGTTATACTTAGTTTTTCTTTTAATAATTAAGTAATAGTTATTTCACGGGGAACTGTGGATATCAATGATTTTCACGGCGCAGCCGTGAAAATCATGATATTCCAGTGACTCCGTGAAATAACTGATTTATCCCACGGTTCCGTCCTTTTCTCCTGTGAGTTTATTTGATACTAGTTTATTTTTAACTATTATAAATAGTATTTGTCTAACTATTATTAAACTTTACTGCTTTCTTCTTTATTCCACTTATTCAAACCATAATGGTTAAAAAAAATAAAAAAACTTTACACAAATTCCCAAGTATACCTATATTTCAAAATTGTACCTTTTCAAATGTTTCTTTTTATATACAAAAATAGTTTCGATTTTATAATTCTTTATGTATAAATGCAAATAATATAATATCATTTTTATTTTCAATAGTATAATAATAAGTTTAACAATAAAAAGTATAATTTATTATGTGATATAAACATGTTGATCAGTTACCGTGAAAATATCAGTAAAAAAAGTTACAGAAATTGATTAGGAACCGTGGGATAAACTAGATTATTTAATGATAATAATATTACTAATATATATTTATTTACATTGGTGAAATTGATTTGACTGAACTATCCTGTAAATATATTCTTAAAATACAAATCATACTAATCGCATCAGACGAATTACTCATTGGAGATTATTTAATCATGCTCAATCAAGATTACATAACTGATAACCAATAGGCTGGTTTCGACGAAAATTTCCGTGCGTACTGCATTACTAGTTGTTAACTGGATTAATAAATAAGAATTCCGAGCTACTACTTTTCACAATAAGTCCAATGTTATTTATTATCGCGGTAGTATTGGTGGTATTAGTAACGAAAAATTTAAAAGTAAATGTAAAGGTCAAATGAATTAATTAAGGTCAAACAATCAAATAAAAACTTTGGTGGCTATCATCAATTGGGAATGATGTCACAAATTATGATTTATATTCAACGTCATTTTTTTCAGTGAAGATACTCAAAACATGAAAATAAGTCGTGTGATAAATTAATTAAATTATGGTACTATATATAATTGTTTAATATTGGATATGATTTTTGGTTTATAACTCGTTTTGTATAAAAATCAATATTTACATGTGATATTGGATCATGAAAATAATTTAAATACAAATGAAATTTACGATATTGAAGAAATTGAAACATTTATTATTAATTAATAAGTAAAATATAATATATATATACTGTACTGTAATTACTGTGTTGAATTTTTTTCACGTGCCATTTATAAGGTCGGTGATTAACATAAGCATAAGATAAAAAATTCCATCTTACATTCCTATTTCAAGTGGCATATGTAGAATTATGCTGTACACTAGATACCGTTCAATAAGAAGGTTGAAAAAAATAATAATATCATGATAAACGTAATCAAAAATTCCGATAATGACTGCTGCGGTTTGTTATTTTTTTTTTAATTTGTCATTCAATATTAATTTATCAAATAACTACCGCTTTTTTTTTTATAAAAAATCTTGTTAACATATAGAAAGATTAAATAATATTCATTGTAATTAATCTCAATGAGGTTTGGACAACTGCACTATAGAATTGGTAGTATAATTAACTGAACATTAATGGAATAAAATTCTCACCAATTATATCGATATCATACCATAAAATCTCTTAGTAAAATCTGCTTCAATAAATACGGTTGATATTCGAAGGGCGTTGAACTATTTAGTCATTTTAGCTTTTCTATTAATTGATATCGATCAATAATGACAATTGCATCAATCTCATATAAATTGTTTAAATTTCATTTTTCAAATATTTTTTTCAAAGAGATGTGATGTTTAAATCTCATTTAATTGATTTTCTTGCACCCCTGAAAAAACACTTCTCTTAATTTTTTCTTTGGAAACGAATTTCTTTAAGGTCATCTTTGAGGAAATCTTTTAATATTCACATGAAAACAAAAAAGCACAATTTATCAAGTTTTTAAAGATTTCGGAAATTTTAGTGGGAAAATGATTATTTAAAAATTAGATCTAAAACACATCCTAATATTGCCCAAAGAAACAAAACTAATATTTTCATTTCATTAAGCAAAAAGGTTTGTTCAAGGCGGAAATTTTTTTGGTGAGAAAAAAGAAAGGTGTTATGTGAAAGGGATGATGACAACATCCCGATGACCTATTGATTCCCTTAAATGATGATATACCATTTATCTTGATAAAAATGAACAAGGTTTGGTAACTGTAACGTAATTTTTTTAAATTTTAGAAAATTTGTATAACTTTAATCTTTTAGATTCCGCAAAGTCTAAAACGACGCAACCAAAACGAACAATGAAAACAAGGAGTAAAAGTGATGAAGAGGAGGAGGAAGAGGATTAAAAAAAATATTATATGATTAAATTATTTTATTACTTTTATAATAGTACATTTAAAAATTAGTGCTTTTGCACTTTATTATAATAAAATCAATTTTAATATGCAAATCAACAACCATTATTTTTAATTAAATTGGTTCAAATACATGTAAAAATATACAAATTACTTCATAAATATTCAAACTAGCATGAAATTAATATTTAAGCAACTCTACACCTGCTGAATGACTTGACTTTTATCTCCAAAGGCTTGTTTTATCTAAAAATACGCTGTAATGAATATTAAAGTTGGCTTGATAAAAATTAATAATTAATTCCACATTGTCCACAACTTTTCATTTATCAAAAGCACTGATAAAATCATTAGTCACCCTAACTGAAGTGTTATAATTTAATATCATAATGTCTGTAAAAAAAATACGTTTATTGTAAACAAAAATAGTTTACAGTTTAATACAGATATTCCTTCAAGAATATTTGATTTCTTTATCATTTAATATGAAAAAAAAAGAGTAACAAGTAATGATCGATTTCTGTGTGAGCACGTGACAATCGTGATCTGCGTAAGGTGAGGTCGTTACGTACTACCTTATATTATTACTCATTTACCCAATTTACGTTACCGACTCACTTTCTATATACTTTAAAAATATAAATTAATGGATTAATTGAATTGAAGAAGCCATTGTTAAAGAACACTAATACAACCAATTTAGCAACGTTCACGAAATTGGCACAGATTGAAAAATTTAAAAAAATTTTCGTTTTAAACTTCTTAACAATATCACCGTAAAAGAAATTATTTAGAGATAATTTAATATTCAATATTTAATAATTTTAGTCTATATAATCATATTTTATGTATCAATATTTGAACTTATTTAGTTAAAATTCAATGTAAAATTGATTTCCATGGTAACATTATTCGTCGCGGAATATCAAAATTGAATCGAAAATCATATTAGTAAAAATTATATGTTGCTAATGGATATTGCTGACGGTAGTAGTCTCCGAAATTATTTGAAGAACAGTTTTTTTAACATTGCTGATAATTTTTTAAAATTAGCTTAATAGTATGTAATAAATTTGATTAATTTGTATTTTTAATTTTTAAATAAAAAAATGAAATGAAATGAAATGAAAGTTTGTTACATTATAATATAGTATCATTTTTATAAAATTTTTCATTACACGTTATCATTATCCATGCATACATTTTAAATCCGGGCAGGCACCTAATTTAAATCGTTAATTAAATATACACTTGGGTTGGACTATCTGATATTAATCTTATTAATCTGAAAAATAACCTGATTAATAAAATACACAGTCAGACCAGCCAAACCTCTATACAATAATACAAACTTATTTACTAATTTACCATTTATATATCCTATAATATACATATTATAAATTATTATAAATTATTAATAGTTTATCTACTACTACTTAGTAGTAATAATTGGCCATAGAAATACAAGTTGTAGCATTCTTTACCTATTTATTTTGGAAAATAATCTTCATTATTTGATTACCATTAAGACAAACTGAATCACTATACGACATGCGTTGTTTAAAAACTCAAACATGTCAGTTTATCCTTTTCACATGAAGTTCTCGTTAGAAGTTAGAACTTTCAAAATTAAAAAATACTGATTAAATTTTTTTCGATCTTTCATTCACTTCAAAAAAATTTAACGTGATTCACGTGTAATTTATCGTTATTTGATAATTTGATATAATATATAATTCGATCAATCATTATACTTTAACATCAATTTGATTTTACATCCATACTAAAGTATATTGCTTTATAATCAACTTGATAACATACAGATTCGTCGATAAATTGATCAAATACGTTGTCACTATATTTATATCATGTATGTAATAGAATTATTATTTTATTTATATATGTTTTTAATTTACTATACAGAAATAAGAAATAAAAAATCCATCAGATGATAACTCAGATTCACTAAATATGAACAAGAACTACACATTAATTTTATAAATTTCATTGCTAGAATTGAGCATTTATATATATAATTCATAAATTTTAAATTGGAACAGACAAATAAACTGAAACTTCTAGTAATAATAGGTCATAATATAATAAACAATTTATTTAGAACAATAATAATAACAATAATAATAATAGATACAGCTTTTTAATATTTTTATTTTAAAAGCTAAAACTAATAATATTTAATCTGTAAATTTTTTATATTTCTTAATTAATGTTTTCCTAGTTGTTGAAGATGTGGATGCAAAGCTTTTCTTTTGCCTTTTATTTGTTGTTTTCTATAAATAAACAAAATAATTTTAATTTATTAATTATTAATAAACATTAAATTATATAAAATATACATACCTCATTATTATGTAAATATACATAACTATTATAAGCATGAGATACTAATAAGCAAGTAGGAAATAATTTTTTAATTAATTCCCTATTTATATCACTAGTCCATAAATTTAATGTAAAATCTAAAAAATATATATACAAGATCATATTTTCAATATTTGAATCAATTAATAAAAATCTATAAATGAATCTTTTTAAAGCAAGAATAAATGCTTTAGCAGGAATAAGTTGTTGATTTTGATCTTCTGAATTATCATAATCTATGATATTATTAATTGAATCCATTAATTGTTGTGTTAATGGAATTTTAAATTTATCATCAATATCATGAATTACAGAATTAGCAATTTGTTCTTCAATTAATTCATAAAATGCAATAATATGCTTTAAAGAAAATTCCTCAAGTATATTTATAGATGTTATATTATATTTGGCTAATTTTAACCATTGATTAACGAAATCTAAAATAAGTATATTATTATTTTTAACCAATAATTCTTTAATAAAACAAAGAATAATTTCAAAAAGTAATAGTAATTCAAATAAATTAATTGAATTTGATGAACTATTTAAAATTATTGATTGTTGAAACATTGCAGATATAACTAACATTTTATCTGCCAAAATAGGTTCCTGTGGTAAGATTTTTTTGATATCAAAAAGAATTCCTGGAAAATTATAAAATAATTCATGCTTGAATGAAAAATTTTTCAAGTAAGACTGATTATTCTCCATTTCAAAATAAACTTTGTTAAAAACCAATTTTTTTGCTAATTTCATTTCAATTTTTTGTAAATCAAATATGTAATTAATATCGTTTTTTAAATCCAGATTTTTTTGATTATACTTTAAAATTTTATCATTCCATTTATAATTAATAAAATTAATATCTAGTGCTTGCACTACTGTTGAAATAATAAAATGTGTTTTAGAATTCAAATAATTCAAAGAATAATCTTTTATAAAGTTAAGACTTTTACATTTTTCAATTGGAATAGCCATAACATCATTTAAGAATTCATTATGTAATTTAATTAAAAATTCCACAATTACACATAAATAAATTCCACTATTTTTTTGTTCAACCAATCCAAAAATTACAGGAACGTCAAGAGTCATAAATGGTTTATCTAAAAGAAATTCTTTAGATTGATATTGATTAATATGACTAATAACAGAATTCCAGCTAAAAGCAAATTCTTCAAATAAAGATTTTAAATTAATATATTCACTATCATCAACTGATTCTTTCTTAATAAATTCATGAAATGTCATAATTTGAGCTGCTTTTCTAGTTAAATGATATTCAAGTTTAGAGTTTAGAATTTTCACAAATCTGATAATTGGATATAGATACTTAATCAGTTTTAATCTATTATAATGTTTAAAAAATACTGAAAGAAATGGATATTCATTTAAGTTTGCAATATAAAAAGTATATAAATCTTTAAAATCTACTTTTCTAACTGGCTTCCAAAGTTTAGGAAGTAAATTCATTTTCATATTGATAATTATTTCCATTTCAATAAAACCTTCATTCTCAAGGCATAAAAATTCTTGCATTAATATTTTAAATTGTTTTATATCAAAAGAATTTTGTTTATACAAATTCAGTATAAAATAAGTTTGCATCGATTGGATAAATAAATAGCCACTAATTTTCATAACATCATTAATTTCATTGATTAGTGATTTGGATAAAGAATTATCTTCTTGAAAATAATTCTTCCAGTATTTATTTATAAACTCTTTCAGAAATGCAATTGAAGTTATTTGTTGCAAAGGCAAATTTTCTTGCTTCATAAGTAAATTGATTGAATTCATAAAACATGGAAGAAATTCATTCAATTCAAATTTATTGAAAATTGTTTGAATTATTTCACAGCAAGACTCAGCCATATTCGAGTTGATGTCTTTAATATTATCATTAATAGTTTTCAATCTAAGTGATAGTTGTAAAGCTTTTTCAGGGTTCTTAATTAATATAAAGAATATTTGTCCATTCTGTTGAATTTCATTATTAAATATTTTTTCAATTATACCATTATTCATCAGTTTAAAAGAAAGTTGTGAAAATATATTTCTATAAAGAGTTAACCGAATTTCTGATTCCAAAGAAATAAATTTAAGACTTCTCGTAACGAATGATGTAATAGAAATTACATTATTGTTATTATCTAAATTATTAAATACTAAATTGATAATTTCAGTTGTAATAAATTCTTGCTTTTTGGCGGATTTTCCTAAATTAATAATTTCTTTGATTTTTTCTAATGGAATTAAACCAATTTTTAATAAATCGTTACATAAAAATAATAAGTGCAAATTCGAAGGATTCTTTGAATCATCAATTCTACAATCATATATTGATAAAATGACATTCATATCTTGTTTCCATAGTTTACCATCACATATATTTTGTAAGATCGAGTTAATTGATTCTTTGAAAAGATACTGATAAAGTTTTCCATATACAATGAAATCATTCTGGGCTTTTGTAATAAGATCTGGAAATGTTTCAACTAGTTTCAATTGAATTAAAATTTCTGTTGCATACTTCCACCAATAAATATGAAGAATAAATGGATCATCAGCAAATTTATCTCCAATTAAATATCTAAAAATAAAATCCAATTTTCCTTTACTAGCTAATTTTATAGAATAAGTTGATAAAATAATTCTAATAAATTCATTGTAGTATAATTCTGAGCATTTTTGCAAATTGTCAAAATTTGGATGAATAAAAATCAAGCTATTTCTAAAATCTTCGATATGGTCCTCAATTAATTCTTTAATATTTTCGGAGTCTTGTGTTAATATATCCAATTCTTCAAGATAATACCTTCTATAACAATTAATTAGAAAATAAAATGAAAAAGGAAATTCAAGGTCATTAACTATATCGGATGAAAATATTGATAACCTTAACTCCAATAAATAATCAATATTAACTATTTTATCAATAAAGGATTGTTTCCATATATGAACTACTTTTTCCATTTTAAACTCATTACTTTCATTATCGAAAATTCTTGTAATTTCCGGTAATTTTTCAATTGAATATAAGACCTTATAAATTGTATGCTTGATAATTATTTTTAAATAATTTTGTAGTGCTATTGAAAAACAAGTAAACATTGATGAATCCTTATTATTTAGAGCTGCTTCACATTGCCAATTTTTGTAATTCTTTAAAATCCATTCAAATGTTTTTATTTTAATACATTTTATGATATGTGAGTCATTTAAAATTTCTTTCCTTAATATTCTATAGAAATTAATAATATCATGTATTAAATTAATTGCAATAATACGAAATGAAGTAAAGAAAAATAAATTAATTATACCTAATAGGGTCCATATGACTTTCGTTAGAATGATAATGTTCTTGCAATAATAATTCCTCTAAAATTCTTTCAAATGGCATCGTTGAATTAACTATCTTATCAAAAAGTTCCGAATTAATTATATCATATAAAGATTTGTCAAGTAGATCTATTAATGGTATTTCCGGTGGTTCTAAAGATTCAATAGTAATTCTATTCCATCCGCAAATAAAGTTAGATGTTATCAAGCTTGGTTCATGATCTCGTTGAATATGAAATATTATACATGTGTATTTAATATGCATATTTGATTCACACTTCTCTTTCTTAGCCAAAAATTCATTTCGAAACTGTTCAATAATGTACTTTAATAATTTGATACATTTGGTATCAATAATATTAATATCGCATTGAAGAATTAAAACCTTATCGTTTGATTCAAAAAAGAAATTTTTCACTATATTTGTTATTTGAACTTCGGTCTTAATGGTCGATAAATTATACACTTGGCATCTTAAATAATCTTGTAAACAAGATTTAAAATTTATATTTATCTTAGAAAATGTGTTTATAATTACTAATTGTCCTATAGGATCCGCAGATAATTTTTCTTGATCAAATAAAGCGTCAAAATAATTGGAAAGGCCATTGTGATGATGTTGTTTGAAATAAACATATTTCCATCGATCAACTTCATCTTGATCTAAAATTGATAATTCTGCTCTTATAATTCCATCAGGAGATGCTATTGCAATTAGTGTTTCTTTGCATTTTTCTAAAATCTCATTATCATTAGCTTCAGGGTTATTAATAGTAATATGAAATATTAAACTTTGTAAAGTTTCATCTTTATCAAATCCAATGAATAAATCCTCTTGAGTGAATCTATTATGTAAGCCAGTCATCGAATTATTAGCTTTAACCAAAGTTGTAATTTGATTTGTCCAATTGTATAAATATTTTACAAGCAACTTTTGTCTATCATCAAGCATGTCATTCATCGATAATTTTTGTTTTTCAAATCGATTAAGAAGCGAAGGATCGACTGATGCCAAATTATTCTCATCCATAACAACAATGCATTTAAAATTTGGCGAAACATAACTATAACAAAACATAAATTAGAAGTTTTTTTTGAAAATGTATTTAAAAAATCATTTGAGTTTTCATATATTACTTACAACATAGGATAAGCATAGGCTCCAAGTGCAACACGTGTAAAGTAATTAATCTTTTCCTTCTCTTTTACTTCAATATAATTTTGATTCCATAAATCATAAAGATTACCTAGTATTAAGTTTAAATAGATTTTATTTCTTTGATTAATAATAGTTTAATTACTGTAAAATTATTAACAAAACTAATAAAATTAAAAAATTACCATAAATAATTTCTAAATCTGTTGATATCAATAATCTGCCTGTTTCGACACACATCTAAAAAAAGATAATATAAATAATGTATGATTAATAATATAATGAATAAGATGAAAAATGATTGAAATTATTTACGTACTATTATTCTATTTAAAACATTATAAGAGTAATCATCCCGATCATTAGGAAATTGTGATCCTAAAATTACAACTGAATCCAAATTTCTTTTTCTTAAATGATAAGTTAACAAATCTACAATTGAACCACTTTTACCAATAACCATTAAATGACGTGCATCTGAATCATTTAAATTTGAATCAATTAGTTGTTTGATTGGAATTTGTTTATATGGCCATGAATTATGATTATTAAGTATTTCTAGGACATTTCCAAAATATTTTTCGCATAATTTGACGTGATTTTGTGTTCCTCCAAAATTACGGGCTAATGCCATTTGAATATTTTCCGGAGTCATTTCGTTTATTGAAAGCCGTTTAACCAATGCATAATAATCACAAAGTCCGTGGAAGCTAGACAAAGCTTGATCATATTTTTCAAAATTTGAATATGCCTTAGCTAAAAATTCTAATGCAACTTTCTGTCCATGTCCAATAACTCTTGTATTTAATAAACATTCAGCAGTATCGACTAAATCATCTAAATTAGTTTGTGGCCTATAAAAAAAAAATCATTAATAAGAAAATTTAGCACATATAAACAAATTATAAAGATACCTTTGAACAATTAATGCGCGACTACTTTTAATATTATTTAGACGCCAATTACTAGATATCCCAATCACCGAAACAGTTGGTGAGTGGCTTGGTTCAAGCAGAGAATGAAGTACTTTTAATGGATTAAAAGGACTTGTTTCGGCCAAACCAACTAATAAAATAAATTCGGTCAACTTCAAATAAAAAAAAACCAACAAAATAATGTAATAAAGATCGTAAGGAAAATGAAATCACCATTATCAAGTAAAACAACACTAGCAACGGGAAATTGCTTGGAAGTCGTTTCTTGATATTTATTTGCCTTATCAAAAACTTTCATTATACCATCTGAAGTTGAAGACGAAGTGCATTGATATGGAATTAAGTAAATCTGTGGTAACGTTCTAAAATATTTATCATTCGAATCAGATCCACGTAAATTCGAATTTATTAGGCGAATTGCCAAAGACTTTGAAGAGCCAGATGCTCCTATAAGAAACAAGGGGATTTTTGTCAAAATGCACACGATCATGACTAAAACATTTTCTAATAAAGCTTCATTATGTGCCGTATTAGGCAGACATTGAATCCTGTTAATATAGTCCTCCTGTTCTTCACGTATAATTTTAGAAAACATATTTTCTTCAATATAAATTTCGTGATTTCGCAATATTTGTTCCATTTCATAACAATATTGTTTACGTAAATCTTGCTCATATAACCGAGAATGATAGCAAAGACTGAGTGCCAAAACATAAGATCTAGTCATTATTGTTGGATTACCAGGTGGTGGATAAGTATGTCCTTTCCTGTAAACAGGACGATTCTGAAGAGAATTATAAAAGAATTTCACCAATATAATAGCTCGTTCAGCATCATGTAAGCTCACACTATATCGTCCCTTAACTTTGCGGATGAATTTTTGAGAGGCAAATATAAGTTTTACAAATACATTTAATTCATCATAAACCATACCGGCAATGAATACGGTTTCATCTTGTAGATTCTGAATACCATAGTCGCAAACATAATCAAATATTTGATCAGGAAGTCGTTTAACTTGGTTTTCATCATATCTTTTGTCTTTACTTTCCTCACTTTGAATTCCTGTACGAAAACGGCATGGATTACAAGTAGCGAATAACCGAATATTTGGATGTATAGGCTTATCCTTAAATTTTTTATTAGATATTAAGTCTGCAAGTAATCCTAAATGATTACATGTATTTATTTCATCAAATAATATCCAAGTTTCACCTTTTTCTGCTCTCTTCAAAGCATCATTCATAAATTTCACAATGGTTTCTTCTTCAATTCCAGCATGAAGATTAAGAAACAAGAATTGAACTTGAACTTTACAATCAAATTTGGCAATAAAACTTGTCTAAATGATACAGTAAAAATTTGTCAATTACATTACTAATATTCAAATTGTAAATGATTTAAACAATTAAAACTTGCCTTTACACATCCCGCTTCACCACAAATTACAACCGGAATGTTTGCACTTACTCTTAAAAGAATTGAGATCACTTTCTTTATATAGTAATCAACAACAAAATAATTATCTAGAGATTCCAGATCTTCCGGAGGTACCTGACTTTCTAGCAATAATTTAATGTTATCAGGAACTTTATTCTTGTCATAATATAATATTAAGGGGAATTCTTGAGAATTAAAAAAAAACATATAAATGTTCGATTTATCAAGTTGAATAATCTCATTTTCATATTCAAAGGTTAAAGATTTAAGCTGATCATTTGCTTTAATAGATTGGATTACCAAATCTTTTAAGGTATTTAATAATATCTCAATTAATGTTGATCTGATATTAGCGATATAAGCGTTATTAGCGTCAGTCTCTCCCAACTTTTTTAATAATTCCGAATTGTTTATTGTGAGATTTGATGAGAATTTAATTAATTGATCCGCTAAAATATTGACACAAATCTCAATATGCCTAAACGACAATTTGATTCTGTCACTTCCACTCAAAATATATTTCATAATAAGATTTTGACATACTTCTTCTGATAAAGGATCTTTGATAAATTCTAATCCTTGAGAGAAAATTTCTTCAGTATCAATTTTTCTATTATCATATAAATTCAAAAAGTGGCAAACAACTTGAATCGAACTTGCTATTTCTTGAGATACTTTAAAGTCTTTGATATTCCAAGATAAATGTTTAAAAGGTAAATAACTTACAATAGCAAGAATATTAAGCAAATTATGCTTTATTGAAGAAGCTATTTCAATAAAAATAAAAGTTTCAGGAATTGAAACTATTACACTATCATGTAAAACTACTTTAAATGCCAATAATTCAAATAAAAATAAATTCACATCTTCAGGACAGTCGGTTGATAAAATATTGATATGTAAGCTTTGTGCATGTGTAAGATTGCATTTTTTAAGTTTATTTACAAGATATCTAAAGTCCATATTATCGCAAATTAAAAAACTAAACGGAATTTTTTGTTTAGAATAGCTAGATTCTTTAATCCATTCGGTTTTCCCTTGGCCGGACAAATCGGAAGAAACACACGTTATATTTGAAATTAATTCCTGATAAACTTTCCGCAATGTTGCTGCATTTAATTCGTTAATCTCTTGAACTTCTAAAGAACAATGATCTAAAATATAATTGGAACTTCCAGTTTGTTGACAACATAGAAGTGCCAATAGGTAACTTTCATTTGTATATTTCAATTGCATTTCTTTAACATAGTCTACTAAATAATATTGTAATTCAATATCTAACGATTCCAAATTTGCAATACAAAATAAACAATTTTCATATCCATTATTCGATGCGAATAAACTTCTTCTTATGAAATTTGCTAATTCTTCCATCGTAGTTGAAGTAGTACATATCAAAAGTTGCCACGGTTCGGGATAAGATCCATAATTAGCATATAATGACATGATAATATTTGGAGTTCGTGTTTTGTCAGTATAAGAAGCAACAAATAATTCACCCTTCCTAACTAGATCTATAATTATGCCTTGTCCAGTCGCTTTAAGTTTACGTGATTGTTTTGGAATACTCGTAAAAATTTTTTCTAATCCATTTCCAATTTCGCAAAGAACTTTGAAATAATCTTTAGATTCGCGTGAAATTCCTTGAATATCCTTATGAGATGGCAATTGAGCTTTGCTGTTTACAAATCTAATCAATATTTTGCATTCCTCTTCATTTTCTTCATCTGATTTTTCCGATGTGAAATAATCATAAAATGACAATACATGACGAGCAGTAAAGAACGTTAAATAATAACAAATTTCCTGCGCACGATCTATTATATCTTGCCTATAAAATTTGTAAAAATTAAATTATATCAATTTACTTGGAAGAATATAAAAGCAATTAAAAAAAAATTAAAAAAAGTTTCGTAACGTTTGTTAAAAAAATTGAAAATAGAAAATTTACCAATTTTTAAATTCTTCTTTTAACAGTTTCAGATAATCTTTCATATAATCTATCCCTTGCAATTTAATTTCAAATTTTATATAATCAAAATGTCCCACTTGTATTAGCAAGGTTACTAAGTTAATTATTTCTAGTGCAATATCAGCTTGGGCAATAAATTTATCCATAACGTCTTTGGACATTTCTGCTTCTTTGCTATTTATCATAACCATATTTTTCTGTTTTGCAATCAAAAGGGCCCGTCCACGTAAATTTAAAATTTCGTTTAAATTATATTTCAAATTAGATTTAGAGGGATATCGTAAAGAAACTAAGCATTTGTCTTCTTTTTGGTCACGTGTAAATGTAAAAGTTCCGTTAAGTACAGCATTCTTAATCTTTTCCTTAGTAACTTCTCCACGATTTTGAATATTATTGTACATATTTTGCAGCGCCATATTGCTACTGTTACATAATGCAATCTTCTCTCCTAAGGTATGGTTCTTCTTAATAACATTTAATAATTCTTTCAACAAATCAGAAATAGCTTCCATATTTTTATTCATAAGAGGAAATAAAAATTGTTTAACTTGGATGAGTGATGAAACAGTGTCCTCTTGAATTAATTTTTCATCCGAATGATCATCCACACCATTAATCAGATTTTTAATATCATGTTCAGCAATTTTCTTTAAGAAACTCAAAAATTCTTTAGCGCTTGACAACTCTTTTATCAATTTCCAACAATCTTGATCGACATTAGAAAGATTCCTATCAAGATGATCGAAAAAATTATTCATGGAGTCAAGTTTCAAGGAACCATCTTTTAAAATACGAATTGATTTTGATAGCCAATCGTCATCATTATATGGTACTTTGAAAATTTCCATGACTCTTTCTAGTTCTTCAAGTCGTTGGACCCAACGAGAAATTTTTGAAAGATGATCAAGGGTCTGCACAAATCTTTGACTTTTAGAGAATTCATGACCTTCCATCAAATCAAGCTCTGCACTAACATCAGTAACATTATTCCAAAGCAAAGATACTTCTGAACATTTGAGCTTTTCCCAATCCTTAAGTTGTTTACACATAGCATTATATTTTTCAAAAACGATTGGAATTAAATTTTGTGCTATGTACTCTACGTTTATTGCTGCAGCGTCTTTCTCAATACAAGAATCGAAGATATTTCGAAAAGTTTGGGATCGATTAAATTTGTAGCAATTTCTTGCACTGTCCATAGCTTTCTCATGGATTGCCAAATGATCTGATAAAAGCACTTGTTTCACCTTTGTTTTATCTAAATTTTGCAAATGTTGTTTTACATCTCGAATATAATCAGCTACATCTGTTACTTTATCGTTTGGACAAAATCCGTTATAAAATTTGGAAAGAATATCGAGTTGAATTTGATAATTATTACATATCTTTCTAAATTTTGCAATTTCATCTCGAGAAATGAACACATGATCTCCTAATGCTTTCTTCTTAGCAACAGCCGCATCAAAATGTCGAAATAGATATTCGTCATCATATTCTAAAATTTGTTGCAATAATTGGATATCAATAGTTTTCTCATGAAGAAATCCAGCAAGTTCGTTAATAGACGTTTTAATATTTTTAACAAATGGATTTGAGTTAAGTTTTGCGACGCTTCCAGTAGCGCGTAATATAATATTCCAAAATTTACTAGCCTTTAAAATATTCAAATAATGTTCTTTAGCGCTGGATACGGTCGATTGATTTTGTAATCTATTCATAATATAATATAAAATATCTTCGCTCATCCTAATGATTTATTAACAAACGATAAAAAAATTTAAAGCATTACACATATTTAGGAGAGAAAAATTATTACAAACAACTTACATATTTGGAACGCCTAGATTCTTGGTTATTTTGCAATCGCAAATAATGTGTATCTTGTTTAACAACTGATCATGAGTTTGTAGAGTAGACTTATTTAATATGTCTTTTACTATCTCTAAAAATAACACTTTAACATCATCTTTCTTTATTTGTACTATTAATTTTGTTGCAGAAAAGATTTGATTTTCTAAACAATTCTTCACTCTATCTTTTGCAATTGCTGTTAAATCTCGCCAAATATTAATCCTTTGACCAAGCAATGGATGCATAATTTCTAATTGTTGAAATACCGAAAAAATAAAATTGCTATTATTTGTCAATTTTTTATTGCTTGTGTTTGCATCAAGCTTTCGTAAAAGATTTTTAAACCAAATTGCACAAACTTTTGGTATCTTTTTCTCTTTGATATCTGAAAAATCACTACGGAACCAATCGTCTAAAATTTCTGGAAATATATTCAATAATTCCAAAGTATGTGACTGAGATATTAGCTCTAATGACTGAATAAATTCATCTCTGTGCCAATTCAGACTATTGTCATGAAGTAACTTTTTAATAGCATTGATGTTTTCGTATGTCCACTTTCTATTTGGACTTTCAAGTAAAAATATAACTTGATCTCGGAAAATTTCAGAGACACGGTCTCTATAATCTTTCGGAAGCCTTTTAAAGTGGCGTTCTAAAGCAACAGCTTCATCATGAGAAATATTTGCTCGAACACGTTCTGTAAAACATTTAGAAACACTTTCATCAAATTCATTATTATGTAAAAAAATATCATCCCAAAGTTTAAAAAGAGAGTCCATATTATGACATAACTGGATCAACCACTAAAAAATATAAAAATGTTTAATCAAAATCAAATTAGACCAAAATTTGAAAAAAATTTTGCATCAAATTTACCTTTGCAATTTCAACGTAAGATTCTAATTTAATGTTTTTAATATAAGGTTTAATGATTTTACATTCTTCAATAAATTTTGCTAAATTTTCATCAGAATATTTTAAAACTTTCAAATGCTTAATAAAAGTACAATTGGGATCAACTTCAATCATAATTTTAAAAATAATGAGCCAATCAAATTTCATCTGAAAAGCATTATGCTTGATTAAAGTTATGATAGCAGTATACATTTGATCTTTAGTGTCTAAAGGTAAAATTTCTTGCTTATAATTCTCAAGTGTATTAAGTAATAAGTTGGATGGGAAATTATTTGGTAATTTATAAGGAGAGCCCTCTCTTTTTGAAATATAATACCCTAAGAGAATACATAAGAATAACCGTTTTTCTTTAAGGTTATTATTAATTCGATTGATAATAAATTCTGGATTTGACGTGCGTATCGTTAGATCATTGTGAAGAGTTAATAAACGTTGATAGTCCACAACTTTGTCTTTAAAGTTATTAGCCTCGATAGAATCATAAATATAGTCTACAAAAGCAAATTCACGTATTTTCCATATATCAAAGTGATCATTTATCCCAATATTCAATGTGCGATTGTCTTGAGCATCAATTCCTTCAAATTCAATTTTTTCTTCTCCTCCAAATAACTTAGATTTAGACGTATAAATAGCATACTTATATTGAATTTTTTCAAAATTTGATACCAAAATGGTAACTGGATCGGATTTCCAATATGTTAGATTTTGAGGAAATAGTTGACGAAGTTTTACGATAGGATTTTTCCAGTATCCTAATTCTTTTACATTGCCAAGAACTACGGGCTGCCCATTTCTTTCAATGTTCTCTGGCAAAAGAACATGAAATGTAAATGTATTATTTTCCATACGGCTTCTCTTCTATAAGAACGTAAAACCAATAAAATAAAATTAAATTACAAAAATAAAAAAACTTGATTAAATATAAGGCTGAAATCATGTATCGTACAAGACTCGTGCAATCTGCTGTGCAATCTGCTGATTATACGCAGATCACTATATACAGGGAAAATGGCGCTAGATAAGTTTCACAATAACATCTTTTCTTTAATTGTATCAACATCATTCTTAAATGACATCATTATTCTATTTCAATCTCTCAACTTGGCTATACTAATTTCGCCCTACTTCCCAGGTCCGATTGCGAATGATAATAGATGGAGAGTAGAGGAGTTGGATCAAGTATTTAGTATATTTTTTTGAATATATTGTATTTGTATTTTTTATAAATAAATAAAAAGTATGATCCAAAAAAAAAATTAAAAAAAGTTATCTAAATATTAAATTAAATCTATAAAACAGATAATTTGTAACGTTTAGATTACCTTTCAACCTTACTTCCATTGGCCAGTTTATTATGTGACGTTAAACAGGATAATCTTATCACACACCTCGTGACATTTTATGCAAGTGACAAATAGAGATCAGACCACAAAAAATTGTCGCTGAGATAAATATAAACAACGCGTCCGACACCATCACGTGACCAGGTGACAAATCATCACCTGTACTACGCGAGGTGGTGTATACGCCGATCATGCAACGGGTTGATTGTTTAAAAAAAAAGTATCAAATAAAATGAGTCTATCATAAAAATAATTAACATATAATAAAAAAAAAATAAATATGAAAATAAAAATAATAATTAAAAAATGTATCATTAAAATTATTTAGATTCGTATGTAGATTTAATATTTTATCATCATTTTACTAATGAGATTTTTTATAAATTTGATGTACGGCGTTATATATTTTTTAAGTACTTTCAATTTTTCATTTATCTTAAATTTAAATAATGCTTCAAAAAAAAAAATGGGATAAAGGATCAAAAGGATCATCAAGAAACTTCCAAAATAGTATTAGATACTATTGTTTTGTATTACGAATAAAATATGAATGTTCATTCTTAAAATGAAAAAAAAACTCCACACTCCTTGTTAATACCTACTTACCAATCCCTATAAAAAAAATCCATAAGAGATGTTAGTTATTTTATCGTTAGGTTTTAAAAAATTTGATCAACATGCATGATCGGCATCAATTTCGTATTACAGATCTTGAAATTTCACTTTATTAAAAAAGTTCAATATACTGAATCAAAATATTTTAATCATTAAATTTTTTTGCAAATATTTTTTTAATGATGATATTTTTATAAAAAAATTACACAAACAATTTTTTTGTTAATATCATGCATAAAATGATTTAAATTTTATGAAAATAGACAATTTACAATAAATTTTTATGACGATAAACTGTGATTTAAAAATGGTCAAGATTTTTTTTTAAAAAAAAAACTATAATGAATATGCTAAAAAAGAGGATATTTTGATAAAAATTTTTTTTCTATGAAAAAATAGATTTTTATTTACGTTTATTATGCAGAATTATTATGCAGCCAAATAGGATCATGTTGTTTTTAACATACTATCATTGCGTAAATATCTTTGATATTTTTGACGCATTACGTCATATAGATTATTATCACACATTTACTATGCTTTTCATATGGAACATGATCTTGGACGTCTGCATAATAACACAGTTATTAGGTAGGGGGGTTAAAATATCATCCGAACTGCTTCGCAGTTCGGTGATATTTCAACCCCCTACCCAATAACTATTATATATCATTCATATGCCTATGCTGTTAAACATAAAATTACTCCAAAAAAGTTAAGCAACATTTTTCGGCATTCTCTAATGATGTAATTTTTTGCCGAAGTTGGTGAAACAAAAATATAAAAGTTATGTGTGACATGAGGATGTAATAACCGCGTAATCTTTACCTAAATAAGTTAATCAGACATTGTTCATATGCAATTTTATGCATTGGGTAGATTATTTTTAATAAACCAAATATTAGTCCAAATAATGAGAACCAATATTAATGAATTTACTCAATTTTATTATCTAATTATACGTTAGCAATATTTATTATCGATATATATATAAAAAATAAATGGGTAACTCATCAAAATTTATAAAGGCACTTGGAAAGTTGGAATGACTGATAGTTCCGCAAAGCGAATGAAGCAAAAAATCTATCCGATCTTATTCTCTGATTCTAAAATTCTTCCGATAAAATATTTAATTAAGACAAATATCTTGTTTATTATTTATTCTACCTAATGCTAATTTCATCTGATTAAACATCGGATCAGGTAAATTTCATCATAAAAAGGACAAGTTTCTTTCATCATTAATTATTGAACAAATTAATACCAAGTTTCATTTAAATTAAATATTCAAATATAATACTTACTTTGATCAATATTTAATTCTTTGGTAAAATAAATTGAATATTGTTGGAAATTATACTCGATGATTGTACATTTTCCTATAAAATTAATAATCTACTCAATAATATGATTTGTAATACGCGTATAATTTTTCTGCGCAATAGTACAAGTGTTTGATAGTCGATAAATCAAAAAAAAAATCTTTTTCGTTCCAATATTATCTTCGCTCACCCAAAGAAATATTATCTCCCTTATAAAAAAAGAATGTCCGGAAATTGTTATCGAAAATGTCCAGAAAATGTCTGGTGTCTAGAAAGTGTCCGGAATATTGCAATTTTCCGGACATTTTCGGTGACAATTTCTGGACATTCTTTTTTTATAGGGCTCCTTATTTCCTACTTATAAAAGTTATTAAAATATTATCCCTGCTCATTGTTTCACGCAAAATACATTATCTCACGAGAGGATCTTATTTAGGTACTATTTTTATGTGAATATTTAGAGTAATCAAAGATAATAATAATAAAAATATTAGAAAATATTTAAATATTTTTATAGGCGAAGAAGTCAATATGATAATAATAAAGAGAATATGTTGGCTTTAAAGCCTAAATAGTTTGAGTATCGGGAAAAAGATTTAACATTAAAAGAACGTGAATTTGCCTTAAGGGAATTTGAAGCAAAAATTCGTGTAACGGAATTGTCTAATTGTGAAAAAGAGCGTCAATTGAAATTGACCAATTTGGAAATAGTATTAATTAAAAATACCTTACACAATAAAAATTTTCTGTTTATACTCTTCAATTTTAAGTTTTATGGCAGTTGAGTATGAAATTTTATATAAATACAATACTTTTTTCATTCGATGATATACAGTTGAGTGAAATATACTATACTTTTTTTGGTTAACCCGACACCACTCCTTTTCGTCTTATCGAGAATGACATGCGCATTAGGTTTGCAAATTATACAATGATGTATGTATAATAAAAAAAATCACTGTGTTATATGTGTAATACAAATAATAAATCAGTCGGTTGTAAATTAACCATAAATATACTATATATGATTTTTGTCAAATCTGGCCAAATTTCTTCTTAATTCCGGCCAAAATTTAACTTATCATTCAAAGATCAATGCTGCGTCACAAAATTTTTAGTTTAACTGTGCATTTTAGATTTCTTTCAATATGTTTTGACATTTTTTTTTATTAGTATATAATATACCAACTGTATGCATTTTTTTGTTTTTCATTAATAATAAATAAATAAGTTTTCGTAACATCACAATTTTTATGTATTCAATTTAAATTACAGCATAAACACTATAAAAATAATTTTACGAATTTTATAAATTTCTTTCTTTATTTTTAAATGTTTAATTTACATTTGCCGAAAATTTCTTTAAAGATTTATACTATTACTATTACGCGACATTGCGGCGGATTTATGAAATTAAGCAAATATTTGGTCACCAAATTTACAGAAATGAACCTTAAAAAACTTTTGTGTATCCCAGAACTTGCGTCTAACCAATTTTTCCAATTTTTTCCTCTGTGGGTGGTGCTTCAAATTTGACACATTAATACTAGAGTATACATTCGACCAGCAAATTGTTTATATTCATACCAATACAATAATGGCCGATGATAAGACTGGCGATAATTTATGTTCTTTTTATAATAATAAAAGATTTAAAAATATCCCTTGTAATAAGTGCGGTTCATGGGGGTAATTTAAAGTCTATTTCCTTATTTCCTTCATTTCATGTACTTATGAAATTAATTTAGAATTTTTATTTATATACGACTAATACTTTTTTTTTGTTTTTTAAATGGTATTTGTTACCGATTTATTAGTATAAGATGCAGTACTTACACCGGCAAATGAGTATAGCCTACATTTATGTATAGATGCCACTCCTGCCATACCAAACCTTTGTTACTACGAACAAAGTTACTGACCTACTCCTTTAGTTCGGCTATTATATTGCTAACAGCTACACCTTTTTTACTAAAAATTAAATTAACTACATCGTGGTACTTACGTACATTTGCTGTAAAAGAAAAAATTTCACTATCTACGATATCTAGCAAAAAATCCATATTCACGAAGACTATCCTAAAAACTTAGCACCCTATTCACACCTGATAATACTAAACCTTTTCGTTATCAGTTGCCCTGATCTTCTTTGGCCTATCCACAGGCTTTTCTATTTCCACTCTTTTTATCTTGTCTTCCTTTGCCAGACGTTTAGCCATTTCTTTATTGTTAGCGTCAAACTCCTCAACCTCTTCTTTGCTAGGGACCCAGTTAGAATTATACGGCTTGAACTGTGAAACCATCTTTATCTCCACAATTTCGTTTATCACCAAGTGATGCGTGATCTGATTCACCTACTTCCATTCCCTTGTACTGAAGCTCCCTATATTCATTAATGAAATCAACCATGTCTTCCTCTGTTACCATTTCTTTGTTGACAAGACGTTCAATACATTCTTCTTTTTTTTTAGTATCGTCCGTCTCCTCTGGCTGATATGATTGAAAGTCTATCCCTAAGGTCTTTAATAACGTCCACTACTTCCTCAGGTTTGACGGAAGTATGTATCACCTCTTTACTCATGTTCATCTCCTTTTCCAAGAGCCTATCCAAGCCCCACTCATGACGACCTTGAACATTATCCGAGCCCACTGATCCAAATGATAATTTTCGTTCTTACCATTCGAATAACGCCTGTCTTCCGTTCTTTCTGCTCTTTGGTCTACTTGATCTTTCACTCCGCTGAATGTGTAAAACGTCCATTTTGTTCCATCCCCTTTTTCTGCCGCATTCGAAAGTGTATCCTCCATGTCCTTTTGCGACTTAAAATAAGTCAGTATTTTCCAGGACCGGACTTTATTACCTTCGAAAAAATGATCTTAGGATATGATGCCGTAAGAGCCTTAAGGAATTTCACCTCTCCTCCGCCACTTCTATTCTTTCTTTCTCAGATACCTTCTTCCATAACTGCCACTTATCTCGTTCCCGTCTTTCTTTCACCATTGATTTCCCCTTGTACTGTACCACCGTATAAAGCATCCACTAACAATGATTCCAAAATTTCCACTCAAAAACGATCTATCAAAACGGTCATGTAATTTTATCTTTATTTTTATCTTTTGATATTTGTACTGTTTCTTGATCGAGATTGACTATACCTTATCACTTATTTTCTTTACCATGTCTTCAACTTGAACTTCGTTCCATCTCTTCGGTATGTCGTACAAGAATATATCTCGAACATGAACTGCTTTTACGTCATCGTCAGGTGGGAGCACTGGTAGATCGATAGGAGATTCTTTTTCTTGATTTTTTTGTACTTCTGATTGGTATTATCGTTGTTCGACGTTATCTCTGCTATTATTCGTTCTTTTTCCTTAACCTCCAATTCCCTTTTTCGCCTTATCATTTTTTTCCGCTTGCCGCAGCCATCCTCCAAACGAAGCATTATTTTTCCAAAGCGAGTGTTATCCTTTTCATAGCTTTCATAAGCTATATCACCACAAACCTTTATATTAGCTCCGTTATTTCCGCTCTCGTGTTAGTTTTTTTCCTAAATCTTCGAAAAGACTTTCTTTTACTATTGTATTATCGAAGTTACAGCTTATTTTGTCATAGGCTTCTCTTGTACTTTTTCTACCTATGTTTCTATATTTTGACAAAGCGTAACTTATCGCCTTGTAGAACCTTTTAAAAACTCTTTCTTTTTAATATTGTTTCCATATTACGTCTGTTGATGAAAACAAAAACTTTTAACTACAAAAAAAATTTTTTTCTTTTTACTGCAGATTTATAGTAAAAAAAAATATGAGTTTATCATAAGCAGTGCTTAATTAATATCACATGCTGATCAATTGAATTGACTAAGCTTTTTTATATATATACTTAAAATCAATTGAAATGACGGACAACTTTTGATAAATCCACTAATCCACCATGATTTTTATTTTTATTTACTAAAAAATTAAATTTAATTTTTAAGAATACTAAATATTAAAAAATAACAAAACTTTAGACAGTTAAAATGTGTAAAAAAAAGAACCCCGAGCAAGGCCGGATATCAAAATATGGCCAAATATCAATTTTTTCTTAAGAGCACCTATATTTCCCGTTGTCAAATTTGAAAGTCTAAAGTGTTAATTTCAAAGTTTTATGCGTTAGGGCTTGATTTGGATCATTTTAAAAATTAAATCTTATTTTTATCTCGAGTGTAGATATTTAATATTTTAAAATAATGAACAGTTTTTATTATATATTATTCATATTTTGGCTTATTTTATTATAAATCATATAATAATTATTAATTAATAGTCATGTTAAAGGCTAGAACTTTTATTTATTGAATTTTAATAATGTTTACAAATAAATTTATAACAAGACTACTATGTTAATAATACAAATAAATCTTTCAACTTGTATACTTTTTATGTTTTTTGTATTTACCTCTTCTACTATTTTGCCTTTCATTCATTGTTTTCTATTAAAATAAATTAATATAACAATAAGTCAATAAGTTAAAAATAAATTAAAACATAATAAATAAACATATTTTAATATAAAATACAATACCTCAATTTCTTCAACAATAAAATTATAACTATTATAAGCATGAGATACTAACAAACAAGTAGGAAATAATTTTTCAACTGATTCTTCATAAACATCACTCCATAAATTTAAAGTAAAATCTAAAAAATATGTATTTAAATTTAAATTTTCAATATTAAAATCTACTAATAAAAATCTATAAATGAATCTTTTTAAAGCAAATGCAAATGCTTTAGCAGGAATACGTTGTTGATTTTGATTTTCTGAATCATCATAATCTATGATATTTTTAATTGAATCCTTCATTTGTTGTGTTAACGGAGTTTTAAATTTTTCATCAATCTTATCGATTATTGAATTAGCAACTTGTTCCTCAATTAATTCATAAAATGATATAATATGTTTTAAAGAAAATTCTTTAAGTATATCTGCATATGTTATATCATACCTCATTAACTTTAACCATTGATCAATTAAATCTAAAATAAGTATATTATTATGTTTAATTGATAATTCTTTGATAAAACAAAGAATGGTTTCAAAAAGAGAGATTACTTCAGGTAAATCAATTGAATTTGATGAATTATATAAAGATTTTGATGGATCAAGCAATGCTAAAATTATTAATCTTTTCTCTTCTGAAATAGGTTCCTGTGGTAATATTTTTTTAATTTCAAAAAGAATTCTTGGAGAATAATAAAATAATTCATGCTTGAATGAAAAATTTTTTAAATAGAATTGATTATCTTCCATCTCAAAATAAACTTTGTTATGAATTAACTTTTTAGCCAATTTCATTTCAATTTTTTGTAAATCAAATATAAGATTTTTATCATCCTCTATTTCCAAATTTCTTTGATTATATTTAAAAATTTTATCATCCCAATCATAATTAATGAAATTATTATCTTGTGCCTGATCAACCTTTTTTGGTATGATGAAATATGTTTTAGGAGTTAATTTATTAAAAGATGAATCCTCTAAAAATTTAAGGTATTCACATTTTCCAATAGGAATTGCTATTATATTATCCAAAAATTCATTATGTAATTTAATTAAAAAATCTACAATTGCACATAAATAAATTCCATTATCTTTTTGTTCAACTAATCCAAATATCACAGGAAGATCAAGATTCATAAATAGTTTGTTATGAGGTAATTCTTTACATTGATATTCAAAAATATAATTAATAATATAATTCCAACTAAAAGCAAATTCTTCAAATAAAGATTTTAAATTAGCATTAACATAATCATTATCATCTGCAGATTCTTTCTTAATAAATTCATGAAATGTCATATTTTGAGCCTCTTTTTTAGTTAAACGATGTTCAAGTTTAAAGCTTAAAATTTTCACAAATCTGATAATTGGATAAAGATGTTTCATGAGCTTTAAACTTTCATGATATTTAAAAAATATTGAAAGAAATGAATTTTTGTCCAAGTTTCTAGTACTAACTTCAAAATTTATTCTTTTAATTGGTTTTAAAAGTTTAGAAAGATAAGTTATTTTCTTATCCTTACAATCATCTAACCATGTAAATTCTTCCTTAACAATCTCATGTTGTTTTATATAATTAAAGGAATTTAATTCTAATGCAAAATAAGATCGAATAGATTGAATAAATGGATTATCATTATTAATTTTCATAATATCATTAATTTCTTTGATCATTGATGAAGATAATGAAAAATATTTCTTCCAAAATTGATTTATAAATTCTTTTAAAAATGCTATTGAAGTTATTTGTTGTAAAATGAATATTTGCTGTAAAAGCAAATCTTCTTGTACAAATGATTCAATTGCATACTTGAAGTAAGGTAATAATTCATTGAATTCGAGTTTACTGAAAATCTTTTGAATTATATTACAGCAAAGTTCTGCTATATTTGAGTCGATATCTTTAATATTATCATTAATAGTTTTTAATCTAATTGATTGTAAAGATTCTTCAGGATTCTTCATTAGCATAAAAAATATTTCCTTATTCTGTTGAAATTCAATAGTAAATATTTTTTCAATAATACTATTCATTAAGATGAAAGAACTTTGTGAAAATATATTTTTGTAAAGAATTAACCGAGCATCAGATTCTAAAGGGATTAGTTTAAGATTTCTTGTAATAAATGAAATAAATGATATAATTGGAGTTATATCATTATTATTATCATCTAAACTATTAAATACCAAATTAATAATTTCAGCTGTAATAAATTCTTGTTTTTTGCCGGACTTTCCTAAATAAATAATTTCTTTGATTTTTTCTAATGGAATTGAATTTATTTTTAATAAATCATTACATATAATTAAATTTGAAAATTTTCCTGAGTCATCATCAATCTCTTTAGTTACGGATAAAATGGATAAAATATAATCCATGTCTTGTTTCCATGGTTTATCATCACATATATTTTGTAAAATCGAATTAATTGATTCTCTAAAAAGATCTTGAGCAAGTTTTCCGTGAACAACGAAATCATTTTGAACCTTTATTACAATATTTGGAAAAGTTTCAACCAATTTTAATTGAATCAAAATTTCATTTGAATATTTCCACCAATAAATATGAAGAATAAATGGATCAATAATTTTATCTTCAGTTACTTCAATTAAATTTCTTAAAATAAAATCTAAATTTTCTTTACTAGGCAATTTTATAGAATAAGTTGATAAAATAATACTAATAAAATCATTATAATAGAATTCCGAATATCTTTGTAAATATTCAAAATATGGATGTATAGAAATCAAATTATTTTTAAAATCTTCTATATGATCTGCATACGATTCATTATTAATGTTTTCCGAATCTTGTCTTAATATATCTAATTCTTCAAAATAATATTTTTCATAATAATTAATTAAATTCATAAAATAATATGAGAAAGGAAATTCAAGATCGTTAATTGAACGTGACATTATATACATGGAAGGTTTTGGTTCACATAAATTATCTATATTAATAATTGTATTGTCCATGAAGAATTTTTTCCACAATTCTGATAATTCTTTTTTCACTTTTGATTCACCATTTTCACTATTGAAAAATGTTGACATTGCTGATAATTTTTCAAGTGAATATAAAATCTTGGAAATTGTTTGCTTAATAATTATTATTACATAATTTCGTAAAGCTAATGAAAAGCAAGTAAATTTTGATGAATAATTCTTCCTATTTAAAGCCACTTCACATTGCCAATTTTTACAATTAGTTAAGATCCATTCAAAGGTTTTTGTTTTTATGCATTGTATGAAATTTGAATTATTTAGAATCCCTTTGCTCAATAAACTACATAAAAAAAAGGCAATATATATATATATTAAAAAAAATTTAATATCTTATTAATAATTAAAATGATATCACAAATAAAATTAATATACCTGATATAATTTTCATAACCTTCATTAGAATGTTGATATTCTATACATGATAAGCACCATAACAACTCATTTTGTAAAATCTTTTCAAATGGCATTGTCGAATTAACTATCTTATCAAAAAGTTTTGAATTAATTACTTCATATAATGATTTATCCAATAAATCTATTAATGGTATTTCTGGTGGTTCTAAAGATTCAATAAAAATTCGTTTCCAGCCACAAATGAAATTAGATAATAATGAATTTGGTTCATAATCTTGCTGAATATGAAATATTAAACACGCATATTTAATGTGTTTAGTGGGATTATTCGTTTTGAATTGTTCATTTTTGGCCCAAAATTCATTTTGATATTGTTCAATAATGTGTTTTACTAATTTAATACATTTAGTATTAATAGTTTTAATATCACATTGAAGAATTAAAATTTGATCTGTTGATTCAAAAAAGAAATTTTTCACCATATTTGAAAATTGAGATTCAGTCCTGAATATCGATAAATTGTACGCTTGATATCCTAAAAGATCTTGTAAACAAAACTTAGAATTTATATTAATTTTAGAGAATGTGTTAACAATTGTTAAATGCTCTTTTAGATTCGCCAATGAATTTTCATTTTCTTGATTAAGCAAAGCGTTAAAATAATCATAAAGACTATCATGATATTGTTGATGGAAATAAACCCGTTTCCATTTATTAAATTCATCTCGTTCTATGGTTGATAGTTCAGCTCTTAAAACTCCATCAGGAGATGCTATTGCAATCAAGCATTCTTTGCATTTTTCTAAAATCACTTCGTCTTTAACTTCAGGATTATTCTTAATAATATTAATAACTAAGCTTTGTAAGGTTTCGTCATCGTCAAATCCAATAAATAATTCTTTCTCGGTAAATTTATTGTGTGTTTGAATATCTGAATTAGATTCAAACGAAGTTAACATTTGGTTTATCCAATTAAATAAATCTTTTACGATTAACATTTGTCTTTCATTAAGTATATCATCAATCGACACCTTTTGTTTTTCAAATCGATTTAGAAGTGGAGGACCAGCTAAAGGCAAATCCATCTCGTCCATAACAAGAATGCATTTAAAATTTGAAGAAACGAAACTAATAAAGTATAAATTAATAAAAAAATATTAATTTCAAAAAAATTACATTTAAAAACTTATTTAACATATAAAATCCTTACAGCGTAGGATTGTCACATGCTCCGAGTGTAATCCTTGTAAAATATTTGGCATTTCCATCATTTTCTATAATGACATAATTTTGATTCCATAAATCATAAAGATTTCCTATTAAACATCAAAATATCTGGTTAATTACAATTAAAATATATCATATCCGTCATTAATCGTTAAAGTAAAAAAATTACCATATATCATTTTCAAATCTGTTAAAATCAATGGTCTGCCTGTTTTAATACATAACTAAAAGTACAAAATGGTACAGTATATGTAAATTTAATATGTTGAAATAAAGTTCGTTTCATATATGAAATTAATTACTTACCGTGATCTTGTTTAAAACACTATAATAATAATCATCCTGATCATTAGGAAATTGTGATCCTAAAATTACAACTGGATCCAAATTTCTTCTTTTTAAATGGTAAGTTAATAAATTTACAATTGAATCGCTTTTTCCAATAACCATTAAATGACGCGCATCAGAATCATCTAAGTTTGAGTCAATTAATTTTTCGATTGAGATTTGTTTACAGGACCATGGATTATCATCATTATTGTTGGTTTTAATAAAATCTCCAAAATAAGTTTCGCATAATTTATCACTACTCCCCATTCCCCCAAAATTACGAGCTAATGCCATTTGAATATTAACTGGAGTCATTTCATTTAATGAAAGCTGCTTGATTAAGGAGTAATAGTCACGAAGACCATGAAAATTTGGTGGGGTTTGACCGTGTTTCTCATAATTCAAATATGCTTTGGCTATAGATTCTAATTCAGTACTTCTTGCACTTAAGAAACATTTGGTGACACTAACTAAACTATCCATATCAAATTTTGGCCTAAGGAAAATAAATTATCAGTAATGGATATAAGCTTCAACAATTCATTTAAAAAAAAATAGCATACCTTTGAACAAGTAATGCACGACCACTTTTACTAATATCAAGGTGATCATTAGATATTCCCACCACCGAAACAGTTGGCCAAATAGCTGGATAATTTGGTTCAAGCAAAGAGTGAAGCATTTTCAAAGGATCGAAGGGACTTGTTTCAGCCAACTCAACTATCAAAACAGTAGTAAAAATAATTTGTATTAAAAACATAAAAAAAAAAGTACGTATATTGTAAATTATTTACCATTCTCAAGCAAAACTATGCTAATAACAGGAAATTGCTTAGAATTCATTTCCTGATATTCATTAGCTTTATTAAACTCTTTGATTATATCATCCGAAGTTGTAGACAAAGAAACTTGATGGGGAAATAAATAAACCTATTTATAATATAACGTAATTAACAAAATGGACGTAATTCATATATGTATCATAATATACAATACCCGTGGTAAAGATTTAAAATATTCATCCTCGGAATCTGATCCACGTAAATTTGAATTTATAAGACGAATAGCTAAAGATTTAGATGAGCTATTATAAAATATATTAAAAATATTAAATAATTATATTCAGAAAATTATAAATAATATAAATTAATAATTATAATTAACATACCCCGATTCTCCAATAATAAATACAGGAATTTTAGTCAAAATACAAACAATAGTAGCCAAAACATTTTCTAATAAAGCTTCATTTTTGGCTGTATTCGGAGGACATTGCATTCTATTTATATAATCATCCTGTTCTTCACGAATAATTTTGGAAAACATGTTTTCTCCAGTATTAATTTCGTGATTTCGTAATATTTGTTCCATTTCACAACGATATTGCTTACGTAAATCTTGTTTATATAACCGAGAATGATAACAGAGATTAAGTGCTAGAATATAAGATCTAGTCCTTATTGTTGGATTACCAGATGGTGGGTATATATGTCCCTTTTTATAAGCCGGTCTATTCTCAAGAGAATTATAAAAGAATTTCGCCAACGTTATAGCCCGTTTTATATCACGTAGACTAACACTATATGATTCTTCTACTTTTCGTACGAATTTTTGAGAAGCAAATAAAAGTTCAGAAAATACGGGATGTTCTAAATAATTTTTTAATTCTTTTTCAACCATAATTTGAATATATTTGTACTCATCATTTGGTTTTATGATACCAAAGTCCAAAACATAATCCAAAATTTGATCAGGAAGTGGTTTGACTTGATAAACAAGATTAATTTTGTTTTCAACATGTCTTGCCTCAATTTGAATTCTTTTACGATAACGGTATGGATTACAAGTAGCAAATAACCGAATATTTGGATGTATAGGCTTATTCTTAAATTTTTTATTTGATATTAAATCTGCAAGTAATCCTAAACGATTACATGTATTTATTTCATCCAATAATATCCATGTTTCACCTTTTTCTGCTTTTTTCAAAGCATCATTCATAAATATCATAATATTTTCTTCACCAATTCCGGCATGAATATTAAGAGTACATAGTTGAACTTCAACAATCATGGCTAAATATGTAATCAAACTTGTCTAAATAATGAATGCAATGGAAATTAATTAATAGTAAGTAATATCAAAATTGTAAAACGATTTAAATAATTAAACTTACCTTGCTACATCCCGCTTCACCACAAATTAAAACGGGAATATTTGCACGTACTCTTAAAAGAATTAAGGCCATCTTCATCAGATTATCAGTAGTTAAAGCATACTCTGGAAAATTCAATTCTTCATTTGATCTACGTGCTATTGTTTCCAATTTTATAAGAAGTTCAGTTGTAGTCATCGTATTATAATCTTCTAATTCCTGACCATTTAACAATAATTTGATGTTATCGGGTACTTCATTCTTATTATTATATAAAATATAGGAGCTTAAAGTATAAGGATTAAAAAAATAAATATTATAATTTGAATTATCAAATTGGTTAATCCTATTCTCATATTCAGGAGTTAAAGATTTAAATTGTGCTGATTTTGTTTTAATAGATTGAATTACGAAATCTTTTGAAGTACTTAATAATGATTTGATTATTGTTGATCCGATATTAGCTTCTTTCAAATTTAATTTTAGATCATTTATTGTAAAATATTGACTTGATAAAAATCTAATTAGTTGATCCGCTAGAATATTTACAAAGATTTCAATACATTTAAACGATAATATATATTTGTCGCTTTTATTCAAAAAATATTTCATAATGAGATGTTGACAAAATTCCTCCGGTAAAGGATATTTAATATCATGTCCTAAATTTTCCTCTGTATCAATCTTTTCAAGATCGTATAATTTCAAATAATGACAAACTATTTGAATTGGACTCGTTATTTCTTGAGACACTCTAAAGTTTTCAATGTTCCAATTTAAGTATTTATGATGCGGAAATCTTAATATAGGAAGATATCTAAGTAAATTTTGATTTGCTGAAGATGATATCTCGATAAAAATAAAAGTATCAGGAATTGAAACTATTAAATTATTGTATGAAACTAATTTAAAAGTCAACAATTCAAATAAAAATAAATTCACTTCTTCGGGATAATCAGCCGATAAAATATTGATATGTAAACTTTGTATTTGCTTAAGTTTACAAGCTTTAAGTTTATTTACAAGATATTTAAGATTCATATTATCGCTTATTAAGAAACTAAGTGGAATTTTTTGTTTAGAATAGCTAACTTCTTTCATCCACTCAGTTTTTCCTTGACCGGATAAATCAGAAGAAATACATGTTATATTTGTAAATAATTCCTGATAAACTTCCTGCAATGTGTTAGCATTTAATTCATTAATCTCTTGAGCTTCTAAAGAAAATTGATCTAAAATATAATTGGACATTTCAGATTTTCGATAACATAGAAGGGTTAATAGATAATCTTCATTCTTATATTCCAATTGCATTATTTTGATATAGTTTATAAAATTATATTGAAATTCAAAGTCTAATATTTCTAAATTTACGATACAGAACAAGCTATTTTCATATCCATTACTTGATGCATAAAAACTCCTTTTAATGAAAATTTTAAGTTCCTCCATCGTAGTTGATGATGTACATATCAAAATTTGCCATGGTTCGGGATAATATCCATAACTAGCATATAACGACATAATAGTGTTTGGAACTTGTATCTTATCAGTATAAGTAGCAACAAATAATTTGCCTTTTGTTATGATTTCACGTTGTCCAGTATTTTTAATTTTACGTAACTGTTTTGGAGTATTTCTAAAAATTTTTTCTAATTCGTTTCCAATTTCACAAAGAATTTCATAATGATCTTTAAATCCATTTAAAATTCCTTGAACATCTCCATGAGATGGTAATTGAGCTTTACTGTTAACAAAACTAATCAACGCTTTACATTCCTCTTCATTTTCCTTATCTAAATTTTCCGATGTAAAATAATCATAAAATGACAAGATATGGCGGGAATAAAAGAATGTTAAATAATAACATCTTTTATGCGACTGATCCAATATGACTTGCCTATAAATTTGTGAAGTAAAGCTCATTAATTTCCCTGCAATGCTAAAATAAAGAATAAAAAACAACTGTAATTCAATATAAAACATTCACCATTTTTCGAGTTCATCATCTAAAAATTTACGATAATCTTCCATGTTATTTGTTCCTTGTAATTTCTTTTCAAATTTTCTATAACAAAGATGTCCAATTTGCATCAACATGGAAGCTGTATTAATTATTTCTTGTACGACATCAACTTGATGAATAAATTCATCCAAAACATTCTTTGACACTTCCTCTTCTTTGTCAATTATTATTTTACTAATAATTGACTCGTCAATCAAAAGAGCTCGTCTACGTAAATCTAACATTTCATTTAAATTATATTTCACGTTAGATTTAGAGGAATATTCTAAGAAAACCATGCATTTGCCTTTTACATCACGTGCAAAAGTGTAAGTTCCATTAAGCACAGCATTCTTAATTTTCTCTTTAGTATCTTCGTCGCCATTTTGAATTTTATTGTATATATTTTGAAATATTGAATTGTTACTATTACATAATGCAATCTTTTCTCTTAAAGTATGATCCTTCTCAACAATACGAAGTAACTCTTCCAGAAAATCACTAATAGTTTCTTTATTCTTATCCAATATAGGAAATAAAAATTGGTTCACTTGAACAAGTAATGAGAGTTGAGTCAATTTTTCATCCGAATGATCGTTCACATCATTAAACAAAATTTTAATATCATGTTTGCTGATTTTCATTAGAAATCCTATAAGGTCATCAGCATTTGATAACTCCTTTATTAATTCCCAACAATCTTGATTAACCTTAATCAAATTTTTATCAAGATAATCGAAAAGATTATTTGTTTTTTCAAGTTCCATGGAATCATCTTTTAAATTACGGATTGATTTAGATAACCAATCATCATCGTTGTGTTGTACTCCAAAAATTTCCACAACTTTTTCTAGCTTCTCAAGTCGTTCGATCCATTTTGAGAAATTGACAAGAGTTTTTAGTAATCTTTCGCTCATCTCACAGTCTTCTATTAAATCAAGCTCTGAATTAATATCCGTAACGTTTCTCCAAAGTAAATATGCTTCTGAACATTTAAGCTTTCCCCATTCTTCAAGTCGTTTATAAAGAGCATTATACTTATCAAAAACAATCGGAATTAATTTTTGTGCTATGTATTCTACTTTTGTTGCTGCAGCATCTTCCTTAATGCAGACTTCAAAGATATTTCGAAAAATTTGAGATTGGCGAAACTTGTAGCAACGCTTTGCACACTCCAAAGTTTTCCCATGAAACGCCAAATAATCTGGTGCTAACGCCTGTTTCATTTCTACTTTATCTAAATTTGTCGTGTGCTGTTTTATATCTTTAATATAATCATTTACATCCGTTACTTGAGCAACTGGACAAAATTCGGTATAAAAGGTAAGAAGTATGGCATTCCGAAATCGATAATTATTATAAAGCTTTCTGATTTTCGCAATTTCATCTCGAGTGACAGTTATAGCTCGAAAGACAATTATATCACCTAAAAAATTCTTTTTGGAAGCCGAACAAAAATATGTAAATAGTCTTTTGTCAGAATATACTAAAAGTTGTTGTAATAATTGCATATCAATCATTTTTTCAACGAATAATAAGCCAAGTTCGTTAATAGACCCTCCAATACGTTTAATAAATGGATGTGAATTAAGTTTTGAAACATTCCCGTCAGCAAATAATATAGCGTCCCAAAATTTACCAGCTTTTAAAATATTTAAATGATGGTGTTGTGAGGAAGTAAATGCGGATGCTTGATTTTGCAATATAGTCATAATATGATATAAAATATCTTCGCTCATCCTAAAATTTATAATAAATTAGTTAAGTATTTTTAAATTATGGAGTACTTCTTTTTGAAAGAAAAAAATAATTTAAACTTACGAGTTCGGAACCTCTAAAATCTCGCCCTTGTGAGAGCATATTACAAATATATTGTGTAATAACTCATCACTAGCTTGTCGAACGGTCTTGTTTAATATTTCTTTTACCAAGTTCAAAAATAATTTTTTAACGTCATCTTGATCTAACGTTACTATTAATATCGTTGCGGCAAAGATATGAATTTCTAAACATTCCTTTACTATTTTCATAGCGGTATCCGTTAAACCTTGCCAAATATTAATCCTGTAACCAAGCAAAGGATGAATCCGTTCTAATTGTTGAAATATCAGAAAAATAAATTTGCTTTCGTTTAATGAACTGCTTGCGTAAAGTTTAGACGAAAGATTTTTAATCCAAGTTGTACATATGTTTGGAATCTTTTTCTCTTTGTCAGAAAAATCACTACGAAACCAATTATCTAACAGTTCTGGAAATATATTTAATAATTCCAAAATATAAGATTTAGATATTAATTCTAATGATTTAACAAATTGTTCATCACACCAATTTAGACTAAGAAGGAGTCTTTTAATGGAAGCAATATTTTTGTTTGTCCATTCCTTGCTTGAATTCTCAAGTAAAAATAAAGTACGGGACTGAAAAACTTCGGACAAATCATATCGATAGCCTATCGGAAGCTTTATAAACCGGGATTCTAAAGCAACAGCATCATCATCATCATGAGAGATAATCTTTCGAACTTGTTCGATAAAACACCTAAAAATAGTTTTGTCCAGTTTGCTATTGCGCAAAAGAACATCACTCCATAGTTTAAAAAGGGAATTCGTATTATGACATAATTGAATTGACCACTTAAAAAAAAAATCAACAATAGTTAAATTTTTTTTTAAGAAAAAAAAATTATATAGTCAATAATTAAATTACCTTTGCGACTTTAATATAAACTTGAGGTTCAATATTTTCAATATAAGGTCCGATTATTTGAACAAATTTCGCTAAATTTTCGCTAGAATATTTTAAGGTTTTTAACTGATCGATGAAGGTATAATTAGGATCAATTTCAGCCGAAATTGTAAAAATAACTGACCAATCAAATTGCATCTGAAAAGCATTATGTCGGACTAGAACTAAAATAGCAGTATACATTAGGTCTTTAGTATTTGAAAGTAAAGTTTCTTGATTATAGCTTTCGAGTGCGTTAAGTAATAATTTAGATTGGAAACTAACTGGCAGTTCATGGAACGTGCCTTTCTCCCTTGAAATATAATAACCTAAGATAAGACACAAGAAAAGCCGTTTTTCTTTGAATTTATCACCAATATGACTGAAAATGAAGTCAAGACTTGAAGCGCGGATCGTACGATAATTGTAAAGGGATAATAAATGTTGATATTCCATAACTTTATCTTTTAGGTTACTACCCTTGATAGAATTATAAATATAATCTACAAAAGCAAAATCATGTATAGCGTATAAGCTATATTGATGATTACTATTCCATATATCAAATTGATTATCTCTTTCAATATCCAACGTGCGACAATCTTGAAAACTTTCTTCTAATCCTTCGAATACAATTTTTTCATTTCCTTTAGAAAACATAGACGGTACTATGTGAACAGCATATTTATATTGAATAAGTTCAACGCGAATAATATGAAAGAAATTTGGTTTGTACAAAGAAATAGTAATCAGATCAGATTTCCAATAAGTTAGATTTTGTTGACGAAGCTTTACAATAGGGTTTCCCCATGAACCTAGTTCCTTCCTATTGCCAAGAACTACAGGTTGTCCAATTTTATCAACACCTTCTGGCAAGTGAACATGGAAAGTAATTTGGATTTCATTATATAACCTACTACCGGGATATGGAGTAAACCAATCATTCATGTTCGTTAATTATCTTGTTTAAAATAAATTGCTACTTTAATTAATTTAGCAAATTAAATGATCAATTATCGAAAAAAATAATTAAAAAAAAAAGAAAAAAGAATACGTACACCACATTTTTTGGCGTTAATTATATATTTGCTCATGAAAAGTCGTAACAAACTTGGAAACAAAAAGAAAATACTAACTCGATATAGATTATCATTACTAATTACGAAACAGACTTGACTAATTTTATTTTAGTTCTTGCGCTACCTGAAACATTGATCATCACCAAAACAATATATTTTTGTTTTTGGTTCGGTAATTGTTCTATGAAACAGGAATTAATAGTTATTCGGAAAGTGACTGTTGTCTGACCACCTCCTGATGATTTACGTAGGATGAATAACAACTCAGCAAATTCTTATTGCAAATACATGAAAGGCACGATAGTGCCGCAGTTATGAAGTCACGTGTGTCGAGTAACTGTTTTATCAGGCTTACTTAATAGGTAGTAGGCTATTCTTTTTTTTGGTAAAATGAGATACTTTATTAATTATATGATAAAGAACATATAAATATATAAAATACAATCTAAAGTTTGGTAACGAAATTACTTTCCTCCATACCAAAACCGTTACTCCATCGATAGTAGGATATTCTGTACTAGTACGAATTGTACGGTACGGGTTGATCAAATTTCCCAAAAAAAAAAGGTATTGAGTAAAATAGGACCGTACGGTAACGCAAATTAGTACGTACGTATGTTTTTTATTGTTCGTACGTACATTTACAGCTAATCAATTTTTTTATACTAGTACGTACGAAAGTTTTAAAATTTTCGTACTAATTTGAGTTTTCGTACAATCGTACGACTTTGCATTTTTGTATTTTTGTGCAACTTCGAATATTGTTTTTAACAAAATATCTTACTAATTATAAAATTCAATGTTAAATTATAAAATTAACAAAATTCTTTGAAGATAAGCTTATAAATTTTCATTCCTTTAATATATTCAGCTCCATAATAATAAAACTGGCCATTAAAATAATAACTAAATTTTATTGGTTTATTTATAATTAATTTTTTCAATTCTTTATCATATTTTATTTTATATATAAATTAGACAACCATATTTAGCATTTACAAAATATAATTTTTGGTATTATGTGGCAAAGAAGTAAAAAATTAAAAGAGATATTTACGATGACAGAACGTTAAAATCATTATATTACAAATTCATAAATTAATCAGATTGATCATTACACAATTATTATATTACTTTATTACTAGAAGAGTAGTTAATTATTATATTACTCAAATATTGTGTGCAACATATTCATCTCAAAAATTTGATCACATGATGTTACAATGTAAAATATTAGTACGAAAAAATCAAAATTTATTTTTAAGGTCCGTCTAAAAATTAATTTTTTTTTTTGAACGTCCGTACTAATTTGTATTACCGTACAGTACTAATTTACAATATACTCCAAAAAAAATTTCAAAAATTCCGTACTGTACCATATATATTATATATAGAGCCAGTACAGTACGGTTTTATATGTCCAAATAAATACGGACATTAATATCCAATAATCCAAATAACCACCATAGTTAAATGGACATTAGTGTCCAAATAATCATCATGCTAAATAAATATAAATCAATTAAAACAATGAAAAATGCATGACATATTACTTTGCCAAATAAGGGTATTTGTTATCATACGGCTGTGGCTACAAATCAGTATAATAAATTAATTTTTTCTAAGAAAAAAAAAAATCATTGTCTCAAATAATGTCCTCAGCAACAACAGAAAAAGCTGTCGATTATCTTAATGTACCATCAATGTCCATATTATATGTGGTTATTTGGGCACCAATGTCCATTTAATTATGGTGGTTATTTGAACACTCAATGTCCATTTAACTATGGTGGTTATTTGGACATTAATGTCCGTAGTTATTTGGATATATAAAAAAAAAATTAACTGTACCATATTGTACTAGCTCTAATATTAATATAGTACGGTACGGTCGGTACGGTACGGAATTTTGGAAAATGATCAACAGTACTGAATATCTATATAATCTTACATAATAGGTATTTTTTTTATACAACTTAGTAACTGTTTGTACTAACATAAATCACCAATTTCTTTTTATCCTCACGAACAGGAAAATGCAAATATCTAAAACATAACCACACGAAGCAATAGAAGCACATTTCCAGATAAAATTTAGATCAGTGACGCTTTATTATAAATTATGTGTATATCGAGTTAATAAAATTTTAATTCCAATTTTCCTGAATTATCGAAACTATTGTACAATTATAAACAAAACATATCAAATTAAAAAAAAATTTCGATTCGCAGTTAAAAATCAAAATTGCTGCGCCACACTGCCCATACATTATTCGTACAGCATGCCAAATATTGACGTATTATTTTAAAAGCTGTTACCTAACTGTACTGTTTGTTTAACACCGATGTTGATTTTATCGTCTTTTAGAGTGAGTTGCCTTATTGACACTATTAAGTGATAATATCCCAATTGTATTTTTATTCAAATTGAACTTCCTTCTAGACTTTTTAAAAAAATCTGGTCATCAAACAAACAACTAAGTTGAAACAGTCCTAACATTGTCTCAACATATTATTTTAACATTTCTTTAAAGTTTTATTTATGTTTTATTCATTTATCAAATTTAAGTTTTAGAAATGGTGTTTACATGAGAAAACAAAAACACAAATTCACCGGATTTCGGTACAAATTAGGTATTTTTCATCCAATTTACAAACTGGATTGGATGAAAGCTGGATATCTGAAAAAAAATCTGGATTGAACCAGATACAAATCGAAGTACTACCAGAAGTCATTGAAGAATATTCTTTCCACATAAATTTTCTTTCTAGAAAGTTCTCAATTTTCATAAATTAACATTTTATTAAATTATGATTAAATGAAAATCGATATGTCATCATTCATACTAAACGTTATGTCTCACTACGCCAACAAAAAAGGTACTATTTACTACTTTATAGCCTCAGATGGAGTTCCCTTGCTAAACTTGTATTGCACATTATTAATCAATTTAAAACAGAAGACCTAAATCATGTTAAAAACAAGAAACTGATCCATGTTATATAGTATATACAGTATATGCAACAGTCAATTTCCTTCTTGTAAAGAAACGTAGGAATGCTTATTATGGATCACTGTTCCAAATTAGCGAGAAATAAATACCTGGTCATATTAAAAGTGAAAGAATTTATGAATCAGCTGTGCTCCTCTGAATATTGTAAGAATTGATCAAGCTGAAATTCGCTCCAAAAACGAATGTTTTGATCCTACCTTCTTTTTATTTTTATTTTTATTTTATAGCTAGTAGAACTCGTACATAGGAGTGTATAAAGACAACTAACTGTCTATCGTTATTATAGTCCTACAGGAGCTACACGCGCAAATAGAACTGGACCAAAAGTTAAACTGTCAACATTTCATGGATGTATGTTGCTCATGAACGAAATGTTTTACCTGCTCTCTAATGTACTTATTTTAGTATAATGAAGATTCTTCAATTATTAATTAAATGTAATATATTACTTGATATATAAATTCAATTTTTCATCGACACTTCATTTGCAGAATTGCGAATAAAAGAAAATAAATAAATAAAATAAAAAAATTAAATAAAAAATATATGTTTAACAGATAAAAACTGTAAAAGAAATAAAAAAAATAATTATAACAAAGTCAACTCAAACGGGTCATCCAATATTACTTGACCTATTCAGAACTCTAAATAAATTAAAATGTTATATAAATTAATCGCAAAAAAGGTATTTACAGTATTACAGTCTTTTATAAGCTCAAAAATTAAACTCGCATAAAAAAAGTAAGCTGAGGAAGATGAAGATGATACTTCTTTTAAAGATATTACAGAAGTTATTATCTCTTTTAATATTAAGCGACTCATGATATTTTCGATAACAGATAACTACGAAACTATAGCTTGTATAATAATAAGACAAATCCATATAATTATAAAAAAATGTCTCTAGAAAAATATAATTATCATGCAAAGGTATTTATTTTCAAAAATAACTACAAAATAGCCAGAATAATTATTTTGGACATTAATAATATTTGTAATCTCTCGTCGTTTCTTTCAGCTGGAATGTAGACGTGGATTGTTCAGAATACTAATTTGCAAAATTGCAGCTGATTAAATAGCCAGGAAATTTTTTAATTTTTTAATTTTTTAAATCATTAATGATTGTTAATCACATGTTAGAAACGCTCCCAGAGCCTGGAGAGCTCCATGAAATATTTTTTTTTTTTCAAAAAAAATTAATGTATGTAATTTTATATCAAAAATGCTGATATTTAGTTTGTATAGCAAAGCATGATAGTTATATAAAATAAAACTTATATTTTTGAATAACTTATACTTATTGCAACTTATAAACTGATACAAATTTAATTGTTTTTTTTCTTATTCTTTTATATTTATTCTTTAATAGTTTATTTCAAATCGTATTTATTTAATAAATTTTACATTTCTCAATCTATTCTTAAAGTTGTTCTACATTTTTGAAAAGATATATTACAAATTAATTACATCTGCAATTCTGCAAATATACTGTAATATTAACAAAGTAGTGCTTTTAAAAAATGAAACATTATTAATATAATTATTAATTTAATTCAATTTAGATTTTTACTTCAAATCACCGGGGGTGTTCATCACCGTTGGCCAAAATTATCAATTTTTACCGGTACTATATTTTTTTAATGCTGGTCGATCATCATAATTTCAGTCACCAGTGATCATCACCCCGTGATAGTTAGAAAAATTCTTTAATTTATTTAATAAATTTTCCAGTTCAAAAATAAACTTAATATTGGCACTTCTTATAATTCAAATGAAATTTATAGTATTATAATCACTATTATAGGTACAGTCACCTCGGAAAGTATCGCTCAATTTGAAAATTAAGACAAAAATAAAAATATTCATATTTTTCCACTAGTATATGTATTAATAAAAAGTTTATATCTAGTTTGCTTCCTATACTACATCAAATTTTCACAATGCCAGGGTGGCAGCCTTTTCAAAAACAGAACTATTTAAATTTTTATTTTTCCTTCAGTACAGCTTTAAGTTCACCTACAGCTCTTGGAAGGTGGTCACACTTCTGGGCAATATATTGGATCTTTTCTAATTGTTCTTTACTTGGTTTAAACCAAATAAATTTATTGGTAAATCAGTAGTTGCAATTTTATTTAATTTTAGCTGATTTTTGGCTTAAGATGAAGGTTATAATAATTTTGCCACTTGTAATTATCTTGACACCCAGTGATCCAAATTTGATGATCAAAGGCTCATTGGATTCATCTTATCAAGATGAGTTGAATGGTGATTGGCACATACCTCTAGAATCAATATATGCTAAAGTGTGCATTAAAACATATTTTGGACGTTTTGGATATTAACCCGTGATATACTAATGTTATACACATGATCCAGCTATCATTCAACGCCTTTCAATAAGACAAATCCAATGAGCCTTTGATCATCAAAATCGGACCATTGAATAGTGAGATATTCCTGATTTTGTGAAATTCAGAATTCTGAAAAATTAGAATGTTTTAAGGTATATCTTGGCATTTATTGATCCTAAAAATATGACACAACTAACATTTGACTCATCTTGATGTGACAAATCCAATGAGCTTTTATTTATCAAATTCGGATCACTGGATACTAGGATAATCATAGTGGCCAAATAATTATGACCTCCATCTGTAAGTAATAGTGCAATACTTTCTGAGGTGACTGTACCATTCCTGGTTATTGGTTACTGTAACTTTTGCAAATAAATGGGCAGAAACTCCATTCAATTAATGGGTTTCGCTTAAATTTCATTTTTATTATTAAATATAAATATTTATAATAATAAATATTGAGAACAAATAAACAATTTACTTAATGGTAAAATGAATTTAAGATGAAACAAAAAAATATAAATAATATAAAAGAATTTCAAGCTATATATATAAGAAGTAAAGTACAGCCAAAAAAATTTACTAATTAGTTTTAGAACTAAAATTACAAATCTTTAACTTTTTATATATAATGTAAATAGTACTAAGTAAAATCATACCAATAAAATTTTTTATTCTAAAATAACTATAAAGTAATTTATGTTTAAAAAAAAAATATGCAAATAATATATATAACTACTATATTTAAAATACTAAGCCAATTTATTTTAACCTGTAAATTTTTTAAACTTTTTAGTTCTTGTTGAAGTTTTTCTAAAAGTTGATGCAGATGTATTATTTTGCCTTTCATTTACTGTTTTCTATTATTATAAATTAATATATATATTAATAATAAGAATTAATAATTTCATTTAAACAAAATAAATAAAAATATAAAATATAATACCTCAATTTCAGCAACAATAAAATTATAACAATTATAAGCATGTGATACTAGTAAATAAGTAGGAAACAATTTTTCAATTAATTTTTCTTCAACATCATTCCATAAATTTAATGTAAAATCTAAAAGGTATATATTTAAATTCAAATTTTCAATATTAGAATCAATTAACAAAAACCTATAAATAAATCTTTTTAAAGCAAATGCAAATGCTTTAGCAGAAATAAGTTGTTGATTTTGATTTTCTGTATCATAATAATTCATGATATTATTAATTGAATCCTTCATTTGTTGTGTTAATGGAATTTTAAATTTTTCATCAATATTATGAATTATTGAATTAGCAATCTGTTCTTCAATTAATTCATAAAAAACTATAATATGTTTTAAAGAAAATCCTTCTATAAATGTAATATTATAGCTTTCTAATTTTAACCACTGATTAATAAAATTTAAAATAAGTATATTATTATTTTTAATTGATAATTCTTTAATAAAACAAAGAATTATTTCAAAATGAAATATCAGTTCAAATAAGTCAATTGAATTTAATGAATTATTTAAAATTAATAAAGAATTTGATGGCTGAAACATTGCTAAAGTCATTAACATTTTGTCTGCTGGAATAGGTTCTTGTGGTAATATCTTTTTAATATCAGAAAGAATTCTTGGAAAATTATGAAATAACTCATATTTGAATAAAAAATCTTTTATATAAAATTGGTTATCTTCCATTTCAAAATAAACTTTGTTAAAAACCAATTTTTTAGCTAAATTCATTTCAATCTTCTGTAAATCAAAAATATAATTTATATCATCTTTTACTTTCATATCTCTTTGATTATATCTAAAAATTTTATCATCCCATTCATAATTAATAAAATTATTGTCTTGTGCCAGTATTACCTTCTTTGATTTAATGCAATATGTTTCAGAAATTAAATTATTCCAAGATAAAACTTCAAAGAATTTAAGATTTTCACATTTATTAGCAAAAATAACCTTAATATTATCCAAAAATTCATTATGTAATTTAATTAAAAAATCTATAATAGCACATAAATAAATTCCAGTATCTTTTTGATCAATTAGTCCGAAAATTACTGGAAGTTCAAGATTCATAATTGGTTTATTATAAGGTAATTCTTTACATTGATATTCAAAAATATAATTAATAATAGAATTCCAGCTAAAAGCAAATTTTTCAAATAAGAATTTTAGATTACTAGCATATTCATCATCATCTGCAGATTCTTTTTTAATAAATTCATGAAATGTCATATTTTGTGCCTCTTTTCTAGTTAAATGATGTTCAAGTTTGAAGTTCAAAATTTTCACAAATTTAATAATTGGATGTAGAAACTTAATAAACTTTAATTTTTCATAATGTTTCAAAAATACTGAAAGTAAAGGATATTTGTCTAATACTAAATTATTACAAAAGTTATAAAAGTCATTAAAATTTGCTTTTCTAATTGATTTCCAAAGTTTAGGAAGATTTTTTGTTTCTACATTAGTAAAATTTTCAAGCCATATAAATTCTTTCTTTAATATTTCGAGCTGGTCCATATCAAACGAACTTTGTTGATATAAATTTAATACAAAATAAGATTGTATAAGTTTAATAGATGGATGGATATTTTTTAAAGCTTCGTTAATTTTTTGAATCAATGATTTGGATATAGAATTATTTTTTTGAAAATAGTTATTCCAAAATTTGTTAATAAATTCTTTCATAAATGCAATTGAAGTTATTTGCTGTAAAGATAAATCTTTTTGTGTTATAATTACTTCAATTGAATCTTTGAAATAAAGTAATAATTCATCTAATTCAAATTCATTAAAAATAGTTTGTATTATTTCACTATAAAGTTCCATTATATGAGAGTCAATATTTTTGGTATTATCATCAATAGTTTTTAATCTAATTGAAAGTTGCAAAGCTTCCTCAGAATTCTTAATTAATGCGAAAAATATTTGTTTATTTTGCTGAATTTCAGTAGTAAATATTTTCATAATTATACTACTCATTAATTTGAACGAACCTCGTGAAAATATATTTTGGTAAAGAATTAAACGAGCATCAGATTCTAAAGGGATAAATTTAAGGCTTCTTGTAATAAATGATATAGTTGGATTTATATTATTATTATTTAGATTACTGAAAACTAAATTGATAATTTCAGTCGTAATAAATTCATGTTTTTTGCCAGATTTTCCTAAATAAATGATTTCTTTGATTTTTTCTGATGAAATTGAATTTATTTTAAACAAATCACCACATATAAGCAATAAATTTAAATTTGAAAATTTTTTCGAATCATTATCAATCTCTTTAATTACAGGTAAAATGGATAAAATATAATCCATATCTTGTTTCCATGGTTTATCATCACATATATTTTGTAAAATCGTATTAATTGATTCCCTAAAGAGATATTGACCAAGTTGTCCGTGAACAATGAAGTCATTTTGAGCTTTTATAATAATATTTGGAAAAGTTTCAACCAATTTTAATTGAATCAAAATTTCATTTGAATACTTCCACCAATAAATATGAAGAATAAATGGATCAATAATTTTATCTTCAGTTACTCCAATTAAATTTCTTAAAATAAAATCTAAATTTTCTTTACTAGTCAATTTCATAGAATAAATTGATAAAATAATTCTAATAAAATCATTATAATAAAATTCTGAATATTTTTGTAGATATTCAAAATTTGGATGTATAGAAATCAAATTATTTTTAAAATCTTCTATATGATCTTCATACAATTCATTATTAATGTTTTCCGAAACTTGTTTTAATATATCTAATTCTTCATAATAATACTTTTCATAATAATTAATTAGATTCATAAAATAACATGAAAAAGGAAATTCAAGATCATTAATTAAATACGGTATTTTATATATAGATTGTTTTGGTTCACATAAATTATCAATATTAATAATTGTATTATCCATAAAGAATCGTTTCCATAAACCAGATAATTCGTCCTCATCAAATTCTTTCCTATTTTCATTATTGAAAAATGTAGACGTTGCTGATAATTTTTCAAGTGAATATAAAATCTTTGCAATTGTTTGCTTAATAATTATTCTTACAGAATTTTGTAAAGCCATTGAAAAGTAATCGAATTTTGATAAATACTCTTTGTTTGAAGCTACTTCATCTTGCCAATTTTTACAATTCTCTGATATCCATTCAAAGGCTTTAGTTTTTATGCATTCTACAAAGTATGGATCATTTAGAATTTGTTTGTTCAACGTACTACAAAAAGGAAAGAAATTAATCAAATTTCAAATCGAAAAATAATTCTATTTAGTAAAAATCATACCTAACATAATCTTCATAATATTCAGATTGTTGATATTCTATGCATGATAAGCACCATAATAATTCATCATGCAAAAGTTTTTCGAATGGCATTGTCGAATTCATTATTTTTTCAAATAGTATTGAGTTAATTATATCATATAATGACTTATCCAGTAGATCTATTGATGGTACCTCGGGTGGTTCTAAAGATTCAATAGTAACTTGCTTCCAGTCACAAGTAAATTTTGATGTTACTGATTCATATCCTCGTTGAATGTGTAATATTACACATACATGCTTCATAGGCATGTTTGTGTCACGTTTAGTAAAAAATTCATCTTGAAACTGTTCAATAATGCATTTTACTAATTTGATACATTTTGTATTAATAGTTTTAACATCACATTGGAGAAATAAAATTTGATCTGCTGACTCGAAAAAGAATTTTTTTACCAAATCTGAAAACTGAGCTTCAGTTCTAAAGATGGACAAATTATACAATTGATATCTTAAAAAATCTTTTAGGCAAGAATTAATATCTGTATTGATTTTAGAGAATGTGTTAATAATTATCAATTGTCTTTTTGGATCCGTCAATGACTTTTCTTGACTAAGCGAGGCATAAAAATAATCGTAAAGACTATCATGATGTTGTCGATAAAAATAAATATGCTTCCACCGATTAATCTCATCTCGCTTTAAGGATGATAGTTCCGACCTTACAATTCCATCTGGAGAGGCTATTGTAATTAAGCATTCCTTGCACTTTTCTAAAATCGTATCATCGTTTGCTTCAGGATTATTCATTATAACATTTACAACCAAACTTTGTAGTGTTTCATTCTCACTAAATCCAACGAATAAATCCTTTTGGTCAAAAATATTACATAACCGAGTTGCTGAATTAATTCTAATCGAAGTTGTTAACATTTGTTTTACCCAGTTGTTCAAATAATCTACAAGTAATTTTTGTCTATCGTTAAGTATATCATTTACCGACATCCTTTGTTTTTCAAACCGATTAAGAAGTGAAGGATCAGCTGAAGCCAAATTATTCTCATTCATGACAATAATACATTTGAAACTTGGCGAAACGTGACTAATAAAATATGAAATAATTTTAATTCTAATTCAAAAAAATATCTATCAAATTTATTAACTACTTAGTACTTACAGCATAGGGGTAGTATATGTCCCTAATGTGACCCTTGTAACAAATCCGAAGTTTCCAGTTGCATTACAATTTTGATCCCATAAATTGTAAAGATTTCCTAAAAATACAAATAAAAATTTCTTTTAAGATCTCATAATTTTACATTAATAATTATTACATAAAGTTACCGTAAATTACTTCCAGATCCGTTAAAATTAATAGTTTTCCTTCTTCGACATACATCTAAAGTAGCAAAATAATATTAATATATGTAATATATAAACCAAAATAAAATCTATTCTATTTTGAAACCAAATAAATTACTTACCATGATTTTTCTCATAACACTATAAGAATAATCACTCTGATCGTCAGGAAATTGTGATCCAAAAATTAAAACTGGATCCAAATTTCTTAATTGATAAGTTAATAAATTTACAATTGAGTCACTTTCATCGATAATCATTAAATGACGCCCATCGTGATAATTTAAATTTGAATTAACTAATTGTTCGGTTGGAATTTGCTTATAAAACCATGAATGATTATTATTAAATATTTTAATAAAATCTCCAAAATATTTCTCGCATAATTTGATATTTTTTGTTCCTCCGAAATTACGAACTAATGCTATTTGAATATTCTCCGGAGTCACTTCATTTAATGAAATCTGATTGATCAATGCATAATAATCACGAAGACCGTGGAAATTAAGCGATGCTTGGCCACATTTTACATAATCTAAATATGCTTTAGCTAAACATTCTATAGCACTTCTTTCTCCAGGCCAAATAATTTTAGTATTTAATACACTATTAACCAAATCATCCAAATCAAATATTGGCCTATAAAGATAATATAGAAATTATAAATAAATTGTATCCCAACAACTTATTTTATTTTTTAATAAAAAAAATACCTTTGAACAAGTAACGCACGACTACTTTTACTAACATCAAGGCAACGATTAGATATTCCTATAATGGAAACAGTTGGCCCAATGGCCGGAAAATTTGGTTCAAGCAAAGAGTGAAGTACTTTTAAAGGATTGATAGAATTCGCTTCAGCCAATTCGACTATATAATAAATCATTGATTGAATAATTTTCGTCTAAATAAATAAAAATAAATGACTATTGGATATGATACTTACCATTTTCAAGTAGAACTGCGCTAATAACAGGAAATTGCTTTGTAGAGATTTCCTGATATCTATTAGCTTTATCAAGCGCCTTTACTATACTATCTGAAGTCAAAAATGGGGATCCTTGAAGCGGAATTAGATAAATCTATTTTATAAAGAGACATTAATTTTAAAGATGATTTACAAATTTATTAAATGTATAATTTTATAATTTTAATATACCTGTGGTAAAGATTTAAAATACTCATCTTTAGAATCAGATCCACGCAAATTTGAAATTATAAGACGAATAGCTAAAGATTTAGATGTTCTGTAATAAATACATATGATAAATAAGGATAAAAATATTTAGTAATGCTTGCAAAATTAACGATCAAATAATTTAATAAAAATTTATTACAAACCCAGCCTCTCCAATAATAAATACAGGAATTCTTGTCAAAATACAAACAATCGTAGTTAAAACATTTTCTAATAAAGCTTCATTCTTTACTACATTAGGTGGGCATCGCATTCTACTAATATAATCTTCCTGTTCTTCGCGAATAATTTTAGCAAACATGTTTTCCCCAGTATTAATTTTATGATTTTGTAATATTTGTTCCATTTCATGACGATATTGCTTACGTAAATCTTGTTTATGTAACCGAGAATGATAACAAAGACTAAGTGCTAGAACATAGGATCTAGTCCTTATTGTTGGATTACTAGATGGCGGATAAATATGTCCTTTTCTGTAAACCGGACGATTCTCAAGAGAATTATAAAAGAATTTCACCAATTTTATAGCTCGTTTAACATCACGTAAGCTAACACTATATTGTTCCTCTAATTTTCGTATAAATTTTTGAGAAGCAAATAAGAGTTCAGAAAATACGGAATGTTCTAAATAATTTTTTAATTCTTTTTCAACCATAATTTGAATATATCTGTACTCATAATTTGGTTTTATAATACCAAAGTCCCAAACATAATCTAAAATTTGATCAGGAAGAGGTTTGACTTGATAAATAAGATTAATTTGGTTTTCATCGTATATTTTACTCTTATTCGTCAATCGATCTTTTGTATGATGACAATATGGATTACAAGTAGCAAATAACCGAACATTTGGATGAATAGGTTTATCCCTAAATTTTCTATTTGATATTATATCTGCAAGTAAACCTAAATGATTACACGTATTTATTTCATCAAACAATATCCAAATTTCAGCTCCTTCCGCTTTTTTCAAAGCATCATTCATAAATATCATAATAGATTTTTCATCAATTTCAGCGTGAATGGTAAGAGTATAGAATTGTACTTCAACTATCATAGCCAAATATGTAATCAAACTTGTCTAAATAATGCAATAAAGTCTGTCAAATAGTCTATATATTAATAACAAAATTGTAATTATTTAATATACTTACTTTGCCACATCCTGCTTCACCACAGATCACAACTGGAATGCTTGCACGTACTCTCAGAAAAATTAAGGCCATCTTCGTCAGATTATCAGCGGATAAAGCATATTCTGGAAGACACAATTCTTTGTTCGAACCATGTGCTATTGCTTCCAGTTTCAATAAAAGTTCATTTGCAGTCATTGCATTATAATCACCCAATTCCCAATTTTCCGGACTAACAGGTACTTGACTCTTTAGTAACAATTTAATATTATCAGGAACCTTATCCTTGTCGTGATATAATACAGAGAAAGAATTTGAAGTTTGTGAATCAAAAAATAGTATGTAATCGTATGAATTGTCGAATTTAATAATCTCATTTTCATATTTAGGAGTTAAGGACTTAAGTTGAGTCGTTTTTACATTAATAGATTGATTTATGAAATTTTTTGAAGTACTTAATAATGACTTGATAATCGTCGATATGATATTAGTTTCTTTAAAATTTAATTTTAAATCGTTTACTGTGAAACATTGACTTAACGAGAGTCTAATTAATTGATTCGATAAAATATTAACAAAGATTTCAATATATTTAAATGATGAAATATTTTTATCATTTTCATCATTTTCATTCAAAAAATATTTCATAATTAGATGTTGACATATATCTTGTGATAAAGGATCTTTGGCAGATTCTTGCGCTTGAACGAAAATTTCTTTTGTATCAATTTTTCCAAGATCATATAATTTCAAATAACGACAAACAATCTGAATTGAACTTGTTGCTTCTTGAGATACTCTAAAATCTTTAATATTCCAAGATAAATGTTTATGATGCGGAAATCTTAACATTGGAAGAAAATTTCGATTTACTGAAGATGATATCTCAATAAATATAAAAGTATCGGGAATTGAAACTCTTATATTATTATACGAAACTAAATTAAAAAATAGTTCAAATAAAAATAAATTCACTTCTTCAGGATATTCAGCCGATAAAATATTGATATGTAAGCTTTGTATCTGCTTAAGTTTACAAGCTTTAAGCTTATTTACAAGATATTCAAGATCCATATTATCGCTTATTAGGAAACTGAGTGGAATTTTTTGTTTAGAATAGCTAGCCTCTTTTATCCACTCAGTTTTCCCTTGACCGGATAAATCAGAAGAAATACATGTTATATTTATAAATAATTCCTGATAAACTTCCTTCAATGTTTCAGCATCTAATTCGTTAATCTCTTGAACTTTTAAAGAAAATTGATCCAAGATGTAATTAGACAATTCAGATTTTTGATAACATAGAAGGGCTAATAGATAATCTTCATTCTTATATTCCAATTGCATTATTTTGATGTAGTTTATAAAATTATATTGCAATTCAAAATCTAATAGTTCTAAATTTATGATACAGAACATGCGATTTTTGTATCCATTATTTGATGCAAAAAAACTTCTTTTAACGAAAATCATGAGTTCCTCCATTGTAGTTGATGATGTACATATCAAACTTTGCCATGGTTCAGGATAATATCCATAACTAGCATATAATGACATAATAGTATTTGGAACTTGTATCTTATCAGTATAAGTAACAACAAATAATTTGCCTATTGTAATGATATCATGTCCAAAACCCTTAAGTATACGTGATTGTTTGGGAATATCTCTAAAAATTTTTTCTAATTCGTTTCCAATCTCATAAAGAATTTCAAAATGATCTTTAAATCCATTTAAAATTCCTCGAACATCTCCATGTGATGGTAATTGAGCTTTACTGTTCACAAATCTAATCAATGTTTTGCACTCTTCTTCATTTTCCTTGTCTAATTTTTCCGACGTGAAATAATCATAAAATGCCAAAATTTGGCGAGTAGTAAAGAATGTTAAGTAATAACATTTTTCTTGCGCACGGTCTACTATATCTTCCCTATTAATTTGTATAACTAAAATTAATTCATAGAGATAATTAATAAGTAATAATGTAAACGACATATTTACCATTTTTTGAATTCATCTTTCAATAATTTCTGATAATCTTTCATATTATCTGCTCCTTGCAATTCCTTTTCAAACTTTCTATAATCAAAATGACCAATTTGAATCAACGAAGACATTATATTGATTATGTCTTGCGCAATATTAACTTGAACAACAAATTCTTCATTTGTAACCAAAAGAGCTTGTTCACGTAAATCCAAGATGTCATTCATATTATACATTACCACGTTAGTTTTAGAAAAATATTTTAATGAAACAAAGCACTCATTATCTTTTTCTTCACGTGTAAAAATGTAAGTACCATTAAATACAGCATTTTCAATTTTTTCCGAAATATCTTCACGATATTGAATATTATTGTACATGTTTCGTAATGCTATATTGTTACAATTAAATAATGCAATCTTCTCCCCTAAAGTGGGATCTTTCTTCACAACATTTAATAATGCAACTAAAAAACTGTCAATACCCCCCATTTCATTATTCATAAGAGGAAATAAAAATTGCCTGACTTGAATAAGTAGTGAAACCATATCTTCTTGAACCTCATCAATGCCATTAATCAAATTTTTAATATCATGCTTATAAATTTTTTTAAAGAATATTATAAAATCATTAGCATTTGCTAGCACTCTTATCAATTCCCAGCAATCTTGATTAACGTTAGAAAGACTTCTATAAGGACAATCGAAAAAATTATTTATTTGCCCAAGTTCTATGATGTCTTTTAAAATATCATCATTATGCGGTACTCCGAAGATTTTCACAACCTTTTCAAGTTCCTCGAATTTTCCAATCCAGTTTGGAAGTCGTTCAAGGGTTTGTATAAATTCTTGACTTCTATATTTCTCACAGCCTTCCACTAAATCGAGTTCTGCATTGATATTTTTAACATTTTTCCAAAATAAAAACGCATCCGAACATTTGAGCTTTTTCCATTCTTCGAGTTGTTTACACATAACACTATACTTTTCAAACACAATCGGTATTAATGTTTGTGCTATATATTCTACTTTTGTTGCAGCAGTATCATTCCGGATACAAGCTTCAAAGATATTTCGAAAAGATTGAGATCGACTAAATTTGTAGCAACGTCTTGCACTGTCCAAAGTTTTCTCATGAAATGCCCAATGATCTGATGAGAATACTTGTTTCACCTTTATTTTATCTAAACATTGCAGATTCTGTTTTACATCTCGAATATAATCAGCTACATCTATTACTTTCTCGGATGGACAAAATCTGCTATAAAACTTGGATAGTACATCGAGTTGAATTTGATGATCATTATATATCCTTCTAAGTTTTGCAATTTCATCTCGAGAAACGATTACATCTCCCAATACTTTCTTAGCAACAGCCGCATCAAAATGTTGAAATAGATATTCGTCATCATATTCTAAAATTTGTTGTAATAATTGGATATCTATCGCTTTTTCAAGAAGTAATCCAGCAAGTTCGTTAATAGAGATTTTAGTATTTTTAACAAATGGGTTTGAGTTTAGTTTTGCAACGTTTCCAGTAGCGCGTAATATAATATTCCAAAAGTTACTAGCTTTTAAAATACTCAAATGATGTTCTGAAGCGCTGAAAGAAGTCGATTGGCTTTGTAATCTAGTCATAATATGATACAAAATATCTTCGCTTATCCTAACGATTTATTAATAACAATAAAAAAAAAAATATTCAAGCATTAGCATTTTAAGAGACAAAAAATTATTACAAAAAAAAACTTACATGTTTGGAACGTCCAGAATCTTGGTTGTTTTGCAATCGCAAATAATGCGTATCTTGTTTAACAACTGATCGTGAGTTTGTAGAGTAGACTTATTTAACATGTCTTTTACCATCTCTAAAAATAATACTTTAACATTATCTTGCTTTATTTGTACTATTAATTTTGTTGCAGTAAAGATTCGGTCTTCTGAGTAATTCTTCACCCTATCTATGGCAATTGCTGTTAAATCTCGCCAAATATTAATCCTTTGACCAAGCAAAGGATACATAAGTTCTAATTGTTGAAATACCGAAAAAATAAAATTGCTTTCATTTGATAATTTTTTATTGCTTGTGTTTGTATCAAGTTTGAGTAAAAGATTTTTAAACCACATTACACAAATTTTTGGTATCTTTTTCTCTTTGGTATCTGAAAAATCACTATGGAACCAATCATCCAAAATTTCTGAAAATATATTTAATAATTCTAAAGTATGTGACTGAGATATTAACTCTAATGATAGGATTACATCGTCTCTGCGCCAATTCAGACAATTGTCATGAAGTAACTTTTTAATAGAATTGATGTTTTCGTATGTCCACTTTCTATTTGGACTTTCAAGTAAAAATATAACTTGATCTCGGAAAATTTCAGAGACACGGTCTCGATAATCTTTTGGAAGTCTTTTAAAGAGGTATTCCAAAGCTACAGCATCAGCATGAGAAATATTCGCTCGAACTCGTTCGGTAAAACATTTAGAAACTCTTTCATCAAATTTATTATTATGTAAAAGAACATCATCCCAAAGTTTAAAAAGAGAATCCATATTATGACATAATTGAATCAACCACTAAAAAAAAAAAAATTATTAACCATTTTCATAAAATTTCGAAATTAATACACAAAAATATTTAAATCTTACCTTGGCAAGTTTAACGTAAGTTTCAAATTCATTACTATGAATATTAGGTCTAATAATCATTTCAGCTTTTTTAATAAAATTCGCTAAATAATTTTCATTAGAATATTTTAGAGCTCTTAAGCGTTCAATGAAATCATAATTAGGATCGACTTCAGAAGCAATTGTAAAAATAATGAGCCAATCAAATTTCATCTGAAAGGCATTATTCTGGACTAAAAACGTAATAGCAGTATACATATGGCCTTTGGCGTCTGAAGGTAAATCTTCTAATTTATATCCATGTAGCGCCTTGAGCAATGATGCAGATGGAAATTGATCTGGCAACTCATAAAACTCGCCTTGCATTGAAATAAAATAACCTAAAAGGAGACATAAGAAAAGTCGTTTTTCTCTTGATCTAATATCGACACGATTTATAATGAATTTGAAAGTTAACGCGCGTATCGTAAGTTCCTTGTGATGAGTTAACAGATATTGATATTCCAAAACTTTCTCTTTAAGGTTATTTTCTTTGATAGTATTATAAATATAATCCACAAAGGCAAAGTCGCGTATATTATTATTATTTATGTGATATTTTTCGGAGAAACTATAATTATTTTTCCATATGTCAAATTGATCATTCCTCTCAATATCCAACATGCGATTGTCTTGAATGCTATTTCCTTCAAACGCAATTGTCCCGCGAAGTTTATGATGATACCTTTTTATATGAATAGCGTATTTATACTGAATAACTTTATTTTCGTTGACATTTGATAACGAAATAATAACTGGATCAGATCGCCAATATGTTGAATTCTGAGAAAATGGTTGGTGAAGTTTTACAATAGGGGTTTCCCATGATCCTAATTCTTTTCCATCGCCAAGAACTATAGGGTAACCATTTTTTTCAATACCCTCTGGCAAATGAACGTGGAAAATAACATTAAATCTATTAATATCATTATTATTTTCCAAAATCCACTTACTCATATTAATTTAAGAAAAATTTTTTTTTTATTTTTACTTTAGAAAGTTTAATTTAAGAAAAACTTTTTTTATTTTTTAGAAGTTTAAAGAAAAATCTTTTACAGGGAAAGTGCATTTATATTTGTTAATTGATACCCGGTGAAAGTTACACTAAATGTGTAGTGAAACCATGTCGAATTACGGTTTAGTCTTTCACGTTTTCGCTAAACTTATTTAATGTTCATAGTGAGAAAAATTTTGAAAATAACAAAACAAATCTTATTACCAAGAAAAAATTAATTTTTTAACTGCCAGTATAAATATTTAGGTTCTATTTATTATTTATGTACATTATTAATTTCACTAAACACTATTATTTTTTACAACTGATTAAAAAAAAATAAAATAAAATTAATTTGGAATACATATTAAAGTACATTTTCTTTATTAATTCCTTACGATGCAACAAAAAATTGATTTCGTAAATCGCTCTTGGAATTTAATAAAATATTATCCTGTACCCCCTTTTTTTTTAAATAGAAAATATTTTTTGCCGTTTCACGCGAAAAAATCTAAGAGAAAGAACTTCAAAATATTTTAATTTCAAATATAACAAGAACCAAAATTTTAATATTTTTAATATTTTAACATTGCATTCAAATTAAATAAAATGTTTTATATATATTTTATTAAAAAGTTTTAATAAACAATAAAAATTTTTACAGAACTTTAAACTAAAATACAAAAGCCATAATATTTTGGTTAAAATAATAAAATAATACTGAGATATTTCTGTACAAAAAACGCGTCTATTATAAAAAAAATTAAAGATTTAATGTGATAATATTTAAAAATAACCCTTTTTTTTAATAGTAATTCGATAGCTTAATTCACGTTGTAAATAAAAAGGCTAGGATTATAGATTTGTTACTATTTAAAAAAAAAATTATTTATCAATCTGAATGTAGTCGAAAGTTTAATTTTTTTTTTATGTAGCCTGCCTTCCGAACCAATTTTATATATATACGTATGTATTTTTATTCTCATCAATTGTATTCTAAGAATTTATTCAGTAAAGAAATGCCAGATTTGAAGATATTTAAAGAAGAGACCCAAAATGAAACCCTTGGGTTAGTTAGATGGATCCTCTTTTACTCATCAGGATAATGTCACGCGAAATCAGAAAAATAATATTACTCAATGTATGTTTGAAAATATTATACTGTTTTTTTTTGTACTGTATCATCTGACTTTATCCTTTTGATTAGTGATTCAAGTAAATAATTCCGTGGTCCATTATAACGCTAATAATATAGCGTCCGACGCTGTCTTTTTAATAACTGATCGCGAAAATTCTAACAATTTCCAGACGGTTAGCCGCAATACAAGTAGCATATCTATCATTACAAGGTAATAGGTTAGCGAGAATGTTTGTTGTTCAGGCCGAAAAGAAAGATAAATTCAAAATCTCTTTTAATGGCAGTGTGATCTGAGTTCTAGATATTGTTTTCAAAACTTCAATTTCGATAATGTATCTTTATTTTTTTTTCAATACTTTTTTTTCTTAGTCTTGCTCCAAATTCTTTTTTCTTTTTTCTTTTTTATCTCCTGACGCAATCCCATATAATATTTTTTATTATAATAAATTTGTTAATTCTAATTAAAGTAATTTGGTAGATCATCATGTGATTTAATAGTTTATACTTTTTTACGTGAAAATCCTTTTAAAAGTATGAAAGAAAATATGAATTTTGCGTGAAGAAAAAGAATTTATTAAGCTTTTAACGTTGGTTTTTTGAATTTTTAGTATAACAATGAGCTTTTTAAACTGTATGCTTGTAGTTATCAACGTACTCTTGTTTTTACAACTTTTTTAAACTATAGCTGTTGACTCTTGATATTATTCTCGGTCTGGAAAAGAAGTTGAGGTCGTTCAAGACTAAGAAAGACTTGAGTGAGGTGTTGAGCAAGTATGAGTTCGTTAGCGGGGATATAACTCGCAATCCACAGTTCATTCCACGTAAGCAATCTCCTGTCAAATGGTTCTTTATTAAAATATTTCAAACTCACATATCAGTATTACAGCCACCCACTCAATTAACGAAAGCGCCCCCGAATTTAAGCTATGCATTGATGATATTCTCCGCAGGATAAAAAATATGAGCCCAGTTGTATATAGTAATGAAGCTATGCGGCGCGAGTACATTTCTACAATCTTACACACGGCTGTAAGTATTCTCAATGATTTGGTAATCACCCCTCAGGCGAACATAATTGGTGAAGAAAACACCGGCCGTGTTGACTACGCAATCAAGAGAATTATCAGTGAGATGTTGGAGGAAATAATTTGCATAACCGAGGGGAAGCAAAATCAGTCAACTATAGGTATTTGCCAGAACTTAGTACAATGTCGAAGTGCGTGTGATGTAAGTATCATCATTTTTTTCGTTATAGTTAATTATTCGGTATTGCTAACTTACTTTGCTTGTTTTTTCAGATGAACTAAGAAAAAACGAAAGGCTGATGAGGCATTTGATACCGAATTACGTCTATGGCATAGTCAGTACTGGAACTGATTGGTACTTCATCCTTCATAGTACCGAGGGCATTTACTGTACGAGCAGGACTGAGTATCGAATTTCACTTACAGAAGATGCTCTCAAAAGATGATACAGAATTGCGTAAGATATGAAGAAAGTTTTAGAGGTCATAGTAGGTTTATTAAAGGATAGAGTAATGGATAGTGAGGAACCCGCAACTAAGAAGCGCCGTGTAGAAGAAATAATAATTTAAAAAAAATAATCGAATACATTAGCATAGACGTTGCGCAGTCCTGAAATTTGTATTTATTTTTGCATGTATTAATAAAAAATTTTTCTTGGCAAAACACATTAACATGTTAACAGGTTGACGAAATATCCTATATATTTGCACCAAAAGGGGTAAAGAATAACATCCTAAGGTTTCTCCCAATATTTTATATAACTAGCCCGTAGGCCCGGGCGTTGCCCCGGGTTCGTCAACGTTGATGAAATTTTCAGGTTTGGTTTATAAGAGGTTAAATTAGAAAATAAATTGTAAGAATAATTATTTTTAAATTCAAACTTATATAAGATTAATATTATTAATTTACTATTATAATTTAATATTATAATCAATTTTTAAACAATTTAATTCTAATCATTATACTAAAATTCTAATCCTAATAATCAACTTTACTTACTTTCCCTAAACTTAACTAATATTGATCCTAAATCTCCTACTAATATAATTAGTAAAATTAATTTTGTTAGTATAATTTATTATGCAAAATATCATCTGAACTGCTTTGCAGTTCAGATAATATTTTGCATAATAAATTATACTAAAAGTAACCCAAATAATATTTTATATATGAATTATATCAAATATATAAAATAAATTACTTTTTATTTTTATAAAGAATTTTTTTAACTGGGGTGATGATTACTGGTAACTGAAATTATGATGATTGACTGGTATTATTAAAAAAATATAGTGCCGGTAAAAATTAATAATTTTGGCTAATAGTAATGATCATTCTGGTGATTTGAAGTAAAAATTTTTATAAATGTAAAGAATTTTTAAATTATATATATAATATATTAAAAAATTTTATTATATACAATATTTTTTATATATATATTTCATCTATTAATATTTTTTTACTAAAAGTTTAATATTATTTTATAATTGAATCCTTAATAATACTACATATAATTGCCATAAGCAAATACAGGATTAATCCTATATATGTTATTATTTGTTTTTGAATTTTATTGATTATTATTATTGTAAAGGCTAAGTAAACTGAAAATTAATAATGTATTAATTAAAATGATAAATATATATATGATTTATTAAAATTTCTGTATAGAGATTTGTATTGACCTAATCCAGTCTGGCCCACACTTGAAAATTGACCTAAAGTGTCGGCCCAGTCCAGTCCAAATTTATATTAAAAACCCAGCCTGGACTGGACCTAGATTATTATTATAACATTTGTTGTAAAAAACAAAAAAAATCGGATAACTTAATTTTGACTCAATTTAATTTCGGCCAGAATTAAAAAGATTTTGGCCAGAATTACGAAAATCTGGGTTTAATTAAAAATCATGTGCCAGCCTGAACCCAACCCAAGTGAATTTTAAAGAAAGTTTGTCAGCTTAAACCTGGATTCAGGTCTGAGCCAGTTAGGTTTCTGGGTTCTGGGTTCCATTTGCAGACCTCTATTTCTGCATCTATTACATGTTGAAATTTATTAACTATTAGTTTGCTATTATAAAGTTCTTCTATTGAACTAATATTTCTTAAAAGTATGATAGGTATAGTACTAACTTTAAAATCAATTTGTAGGAAGGAGTTTTAATTGTTAAAGTGTTTAAGAATTCTATAGGATAAAGATTTTGATAAACTAAATCTTTATTTTTAATTGAATTTGCTAATAAGAATTCTTTAGCTTTTTTAGGAAAAATATTAAAATATTATTTTATTGCTTTATCTTTAATATAATTAATATTATTATCAGTATTTTTATAATTAGGATATTTAAATTTTAAAATAATTTAAATATATATGGGTGCTTTCCAGTAAAAAAGAACGAAACCACTGAAAAAATTCAAATTTTCCTTTATATGGCAAAAATATTTTAAATGCTATATTAACTCATTTTTTATTTTTTTAATAGTTTTGTACCTTTCTACTGCAAAGCACCCATATGTTTATATATGTTTAAAGTACTTCCTTTCTTTTCTGAAAAAAAGAAATTGGGTATATTGAATATTTCTGATTTTACTGAAAACTTCCAGAAATTTTGATATGTTTAAATATTATATTTGTTTAAATTATTCCCTTCCCCCCTCAAATTTTTCAGCTGGAAAGAACGTTAAACTAATTATTAGTTTGAAATGGCCTTTTTATTAATATTATAAAAGATTTAAAATATTAATAATTCAAGATTTTTTTTATTAAATGTAATTTTACAATATCTTTATTAATATCAGGATCTGTGGATTCTTTTCCTTCTCCAATTTGTAATAAATAATTAAAATTTTGTTGTTTATTATTTTGTTGTTGTTGAATTCTCATATTTATAGCTAAATGCATTATATTAATATATAGTCAACTCTTTTTATAGTAAATTTTAATATAATAAATTTCATGATATAATAAATCTTAAAAATTTGTTATATTGAATTTTACTAATAAAATGCAGTATAATGTTGAATAAAAAAAAATTTCCAAATTCACAAATGTAAGTAACTCCTTATATATTATAATGAATTTCTTTAAAAATGAATTTTTTGTAAAATAAATTTTAATATAAAGGGTAGTTTGATGCTGGTTTTATGTAATTTTTTTCTTAAATAAGTAATTTTTATTAAAGATGGGTAATTTATTGAATAATTCATTATAGCATTAACGAATTTTCTTATAATGAAAGTTTTGATAAATTTGGATATCTACTTTGTTATGTTGAGAGTTGACTGTATTTTCAAGATTTTATTAATATGGATTTGTATTTAGTTGTAAAATGGAGCATTTTTTGAAAATATATTTTGCAGGTATTATTATTGTCTTAATATTTTTTATATTTGATACATAAGAAGTTATGTGTTAGATATAGTAATAAATAGTTGTATTGTAATATGTCTATTATCAGATAGATGAAATTAGATTTTTGACTTAGAAGGTCTTATAACTTTAAAAGTTTTTTACTGGTTGAGGCGTCAGTTGAAGAAGGTCTTATAATCTTGAAAGTTTTTTACTGATTGGAGCGTCAGTTGAATTGTCATTAATCTAAAGTTTGGTATAATGTCAATTTATATGTGCTTTTAATATATGCTTTTTTAATTGGTAATAATAATAAATTGTTGATGAGTAAATTGAAATATTAGTTTGATAATAGTACTGTTAAAAAATCAAATATGAAATTTTATTTATAAGATATTATTAAAATTTAAATATTGTATTTTATTAATTTTGGTTATTAAAAATAAATTGTATTTATTATAAAAGTATTATTAGAATTTTAAAAACTGTATTTTTATTAATATGTATTGTAATATTGTTATATAGTATTGGAATATATAGTATTGTTAAAAGTTAAATATTGAATTGTGATTTGCATAAGAATTTTCTTTTGAAAATTTGCGTAATGTCACGTGATAGATTTTTGCGTAATTAAATAAATCTTTAATTCCGGCCGGAATTAATTGATCTGCAAAGAAATTTCCTTTTTGAGAAATTTCGTGTAACTCAAAAGTTCATTTTTCAAATTTTCCTTTTTTGGAAATTTGTGCAACATCACGTGATATATTTTGGCTCCATCGGTTGGCTGGCTTTGCTTCGGCATTACTTGATCGCATTTACATACACTTTATCACGTGTACGTCTCTACATGCACTAACACGAAAGTATACATATATGAATGCCCTTTAAGCCGATACGCTTTGGCTTGGTTTGGCTTGAATGCCTTTAAGTTGATAAAATTTGGCTTGATTGATCCTTTAAGCCGATATACTTTGCCATGATTTCGCTTGATAAGCCAATACGAGTTGGCTTGGGTTGGCTTGAAGTTCGGCTTGGCTTGGCTTGGCTTGATCGGCTTGGCTTGGCTTAAAGATCCGAACCCGTGATCTTGCGAAATATGTCAAAAAAATATATGGATTCGAACCCGTGTCTCGTGACCTCATCAAAAAAAATGTAAAAAAAAAAATCATCCCCCGGATTCGAACCACTGTGTCTCACCTTCAATCTTGTTAGTGACAGAGACTGCGCAAATATACATGAAAAATCAGTGAAAAATCAGTGATACAGGGGGATGCGACGCGATCTCCACACCTTCCACGTGACCAATCACATGCCTTCAATTTAATTAGTGACAGAGAATTGCCAAATATATATAGGGTGATAATTCCGGAGAAGCCTTCATACCATACCGAGTACATATCCGAATATATATCTAGAAAAGATATGTCTTCTTCCATATTTTTATATAATGATTCCAAAGAAGACTTATCCCCTGGATATATACCCGGATACCTTTCTTTTACGTTTTGCTATTAAGTTCACTATCACCTCTTTTTTACCTCAATTATTATTTCTTTTTTTTCGAATCACGTGGGTGGCTTAGCCAAAGACGCATATATCGTGCGCAGTAAGTCGTCATTAATTAATGTGAATTATATCCGCATAATATGCCATGCGCAGTATACACAGATTAAATAGATATAACTATATTTTTTTCTGGAATAATACATGGTATTGTACAGAATCACATTTGCACCATCACACATGTTAAAAAAAAACACTAGGCCTGATATGGGCAAAACTTTATTAATATATGTTTTTGGAACTTTAATTTTTACACTATAACAGACATGCAAGTCACAGGTACAGTAATGTGTGTCGCAGTAAATTATCCTCTATTCGAGCTTGCAATCCAAATTAAAGAAATTAGTTAACAGGGAATAGTAATGGAAGTTTGGTCGCCAGTAGTAACTGCCCAAACTTACTAGTTTCCAACCTTGGGCGCATCAAAAACAAAAAAGGTATGATATTTAGGCGAAATCCCTGCAAAAGAAATGGTTATATACAAATAGAGTTTAAGGTTAATGGTATTCGTAAACATACCAGTGTTCATATTTTATTTGCTCGAACATTCATTCCTAATCAGTCTCAAGTTAATCATATTAATGGCATCAGACAATCAGACATGATAATCGGGCTGTTAATTTGGAATAGGTGACCCCTAAAGAAAATGCTGAATGTAGGGTATTCCCAAATCCTAGTCGTGGTCGAGGTAAATCATTCAGAAAACATTAGATGGAAATGTTGTTCGAGTCTGGAATTCCATCCGCATTGCTGGTGATACACTTAAAATCTAAAAAAATAGCATTTTGGCAATTTGTAGTAAAAAATTAAATACCTCCGGTGGTTGGTGTTGGATATATTATGAAGATTCTGTAAAACGAAATCCTGATGAAGAATGGAGAGGAAATTAGACGCTCTGTTGTTTGTGGAGTTACCGTCAATATAGTTCACATTATGAATCGAGCCAATTCGGTAATAGATTTTATATAATGATCCATTGGTAATTAAGCCGTTGGTAAACTGAACCCTTCCTAAGGATGAGACACTGAATTTTTGTGAATTAATGGTGTACACCGAAAGAAAACGTTCAACATGCCGTACGTCTTGGGCTTTGCAGCAATAACCCTATCAAACGTGCCGTCAAGCAGATTTTTGATGATGGTTCTATTCAAGAATTTCCGTTCATAGCCGAAGCACAACGCGTAACTGGAATTGATAAAGTAAATATTGGGCGAGTATATCGAGGTATTCGAAATCATGCTGGAGGATTTCGTTGAGAATACATGAACACAACGCAGGGTGTGTATTTTCTGTTTCACATATAAATAACATAGTTAGACACGTACTCCGCAGTAAACAGAGTCCCTAATACATGACGAAATTCTATCTATCCTTAATATTTTTGTGGTTGTCTTGAAAAATGCATGACCATCAACCCCGCCCGCAAATTATTTCAAGGTCCGCCTTAAAATAAGCCCATCAGCTAGGAGCTTCTGTTGCAGTGGAAGACCTCTGTAGTACAGACCTGTCGTGTGATGGTTACTATCATAAAAAAGGAAAACCTCAAAATGATTTAATACTCCGCAAGAAGTTTAAAAGGTGTAAATACCAAATTTTATTTATGTTTTTTTTGTAAATGAATGTTAGTCGGAAAAATTGAAAAGAATGTAAAAACTGACCGGGGTCTTATGATGTGGAGTTACTGATTTAGGGGGATACTTTAAGCAGTGCTATACCGCCTATATGGTAATGAACCTTAACGAGCAACCGGCAACGTAACCTTGCATCTCCGATAGCATAACAGAGTTTCTTAAATAATCATTGGTTACACGAACTATTTATATAGCGTATAGAATAGCACATATAGTAAATCATGATGTGTCATATTAAGCTACATTAAAGACCTATCCGTTTGACGCGAAATTTCACTAGAACATATTTCTGCTGTTACTCTACCATTATATGCATTATGATCTCTATGATCTCTTTATTCCACCAAGTTTTACTAGGAAGAACTTTAGAATTACGAACACGTTACACAAAGTCAGTATATTGGTTTTATACCTTTTAAAGACCAAAATATTAATGAAACTTGGGTCTTTTTCTTACAAAAAATCCTTTTATATTCACGTGAGCAAGGTTGAAATATGAAGAGATGATCATTTCTTTTAAAGCTTTTTGTGAAACTCCAAGATTGGCGTTACGAAGTTGTTCTTATGAAATTTGATTTACCAATCAGAATCCTTGTAGATCAACCAATGAAATCAAACTTCTGTTATGCTGATGAATGACAAAAAAATTAATACTTCTATTACTGCGGAGATCACTATACTAAAATCGCAGATGAAGTCTCTGCACGTGGCAATAAGATCGCCAATGAACTCACCGCACGCTTATCCGAAATTAATTCTTCTTTCACTGCGGAGCTCTGCAGAATTACTGAAATCGAAACATTTAAAGCACGTGATGCGGGTACGACTGGGCTACGCCACAGAAGCGCAAAAAGTTTTTTAGAAGCCCGTCAAAATGATTTTGGTAGATCCCTAGAGGAATCCACAGATTTATGTAGTGTGTCCAATGAATTTGACCAACCGATTTTCCCAACGTCACATGATAAACATTCAGTCACTGATGTGTTTAATTACATTTTAACTATTTTTAAGTCACACAAGAAAGTATAAATATGCTTTAGTTTTTAATATTTTTATTTTTAACGCGAAAAAAAGAATTAAATTCTTTAAAGCCTTTACGTCGTAAACTATAATTTTTCGATAATCGTGTTAATTGCTACACAGAAATTTTTTACATAAACTCGTCTTTCAAACACATTACCATGGCAAGAGCCAAAGTCAGCTCATATTTTATCAATATACGACCTGAAGAATGGAAAATTTCCGAGTTTTACGAGTATCTCCAGAAAGAAAAGGACTTCCCCAGCTCGTTCCAGAAGGAAACCTTTATACTTAGGAGATCTCTCGATTATCTTATGAAAGGCGGCTCACCAGAAGCAAAGAATTATGCTACTCTTTTGGATAAACATTCAAGGCAAGTAATGTTCGTTGCTGAGGGTTTTAAACAACGGTTTAGAGTACTCTCTATGACTAGAAGAGAAGTCTTCGTGTCATCTCTTGATGATCTTCGTGTTCGTCGTAGTTGAGTCTCTGTAACTTCTATGACTAAGAGAGAAGTCTTCGCGTCGTCTCTTTGATGATCTTTGTGTTCGTCATAGAACTTTATAGAGGTAATAAACTCACATAGAATATCTTCGTGTTATTCTCCTGATGATCTTCGTGTTCGCTGTGGTCCACATATAATTTAATATTAATAGAATTCTTACTCTGTGAACAATGCTAATACTCTTCTATTTGCGTATTAAAAGGGTCATCGTTTAAATGGATTCAAAGTTATTCTGGGATATAATAAAGTCACAATTAGCCTTGATGCTGAATTGAAATGAAGGGGAGAGAGATGCGATTGGCAGAGGTTTGCAATATTTCCTGTTATTTAATATACACACATAACAGCTAACACCGCTTCTTTTCTTTTACAGGCTGGGACAGCGACTGGCATTATGAAGAGGATTGACGGGCTAACTACCTAGAAGCCGTCCATTTATCTCAGAAGGTAACAACGCTTATTTGCGCAACTTCAAATATTACAGTATACTCATCTAATCTATGTTCTACTTTTAGACTTCACATGTTGCTGCGGAGGAAGTCCGTAAGATAATCGTCTCTTTCATATCGTGTAGTTAATTTATCAGAACGAAATATTACGAATCCAGTTAAACAGAAGCTGAAAGACGGTTACCAAAAATGGCTTGGGTTTCGGTACTGTGTTTTTTTATTATACTCTTCATATTGCCATTTGCGAGACTTTAATTTTAATATTCTTGCCTACTCTTCTTAGTCAGAACCATCTAAAGAAAAATTTAAGACAACCCGCCAGGATAAATGGCAAATTATAAAACCACTTTTAAAAAAGTATCAAAAAACTTTAGTACGAAATCTGTGCTTGATGACTTTCCTTTAAATCTTGCAATCGAGATTGTTACTGAGAGGCCATATACAGGAACATTTAATTTCAAACACCATCATGACCTGTTATGGGTACAAGATCTTTACAAGTGATCGTTTTCCTCTTTATATAGAATAAAATTTTATATTAGTTTAATAATTTTATATAATAATGCTAAATTATTAGTAAATTAGTATACCTCAAAATAGCTAATAATAATGACAATTCTTTCCTTCTCTATTTACCATAAAGTGAGCTGCTTCAGCATAATTTGTATTTGATCCACTTTTAAACCAAATTTCAGGATCAATATTTATTTGAAACTAATAAATTGATTAATGAAGCTAAAACATATCAGTCAGTGGTCATGCCACAAAAATTTGTTTGATATAATAAAATTTTTGGTATAGCATTCTTTTCCAATATGTAATATATCTGCAAAGTTTAAAATTGATCATAACTTATTTAATAGGTTACGATTTTCGAATTTTTAATTCTGGCCGAAATTTTGTTAATTCTGGCCAAGATCGTAATTCCGGCCTAAATTAAATAAAAATTGAAAATTTAAAGTCAAATGTAACATTGCATTTTCACAATATAATACTTTAACTAATAATAATTAAAGTCTTTTATTAACATCTTAAAAATATTTTAGTAAACTTTAAAAGCCAAAATTTTAAATTGTTTAAAAGAATCTTGGCAGTAAAAATCAGTGCGACCTCCAATTGTATAATAATATATAATCAATTTTGATTTTTCTGATTTCCTCCATTTTTTTGTGAACTGTTCTAATAAAATTTCTTTGTTTTGTTTAGTCTCTTGTAATTACTTGCAATTTTGTAAATTTTTTACCATAAACTTTATATTTACCAAATTTCAGAAATTATATTGATTAAGTAAAAGTCAGTTTTTAAACTATATATTATTTTCTTTTTTTAAGATTTTCTAAATTTTCTTTTTTTGTAAACAGAGATACTTTTTCAATACCTAAAACTATAGCAGATAATCTCAAATAATATATAATACTTTTATATAATAATGAATATTTAAAAAAAACAAATTGCTAAATTACCTCATATTGAAAAAATATTAATTAAAAAAGTTATTTGTATATATGTAAAATGGTGTTATGTTATAAATACATGATAATATATATTAGGATAAAAAAAAGTTTTTAGTAGAAATGATATGAACCCATCCGACTTAAGGTATGTCAGTCTGTGAGTTGTATGAATATTTAGTGCTGGAGTTTTTTTTTATTCTTTTGGCTAGTTTTCTATTTCTTTTCTTTTTTTTTCTTTTTACCTTTTAAATCTAAGTTTTTTAAATAATATTGTTCTAAATTCTCCCTTTTTGCTTATATAGATTCATTTGAGAAGACTTATTGTAAAAATATTTTGAAAGTGAATTTTTGAAAAGAGTTTGGATGGTTATCATTATATTTCACTACTTTTTTGTCACAAGTGTTAAGACTTGAGCGTTCAAAATATTTTATGTTTCTTATTATACTTAAATTTAAAGCCGGTATTATAAATACTGTAATAGATTAAATTTATAATTTAAAAATCAATTTTTTAGTTTTAACTTGAGACTCGTATACTACTTGTGTATCTTTTAAAATTAGAAATTAAATTAAAAAGAAGTGAAAGTAAAAAAAATATTTTATTGGAGTGGCTTAGTGTTATCATATGATGTTACACTGATCTACATATCATAAATCTGGCCAAAATTATGTTAATTCTGGCCAAAATTAAAATCATATCAAAATTGATTTTTTTTTAATCATGCATCTTTATGAATATCGTGCAATGCATCCTTAACTTTGCTGTGCTTGCATAATGCTAAAATTCAGCATATGGGGACACGCACAGCAAAACAAGGGGATAGGATCTAAAATTTTTTTTTTGAGATTTCATTACAACTGTAATTTTTGGATAAATTGGAGCATAATTATCATATAAACTTAAGAAATTTTTTTTTGAGGCTATCCCCTTGTTTTGCTGTGCTTATCCCCATATTTAGATGATAAACAAATCCGCCGATATGTTATATCATATAGATCAATAAAATTTAGAAAATTTATCAATTTTGGAAACATAATTAATCAAATCAGAATTTTTATTTAACATATAATATATAATAGATATTCATCACTTCTTATTTAAATAGATATAAGGTTTTATATATCTTTCTTACTTTTTTTTTTCTTTTAATAATTTAATATACTTTATTAATATTAAGACGTGATTCGATGAGTGATCGGCATTAAATTACTATAAAAAATTAGGGGAATATTTCACAGTTAATATCGCACGATCTAGTTATTGGATTTTGATGAATTTTTTTTGCTTTGTAGCTCTCAATGCCCTCTTCAAAATAAAAAAAAATTCATCGAAATTGGACTTATACATGGCAAAATATCATAAAAAACAATTTTTTTGAACATGGATGGATTTGAATATTGATCAATTAAAAGCATTATCTCATGATCTAGTGATTGGATTTTGATGAATTTTTTTTTAATTCGTAACTCTCAATACACTCATAAACAGCAAAATTTTTTTTTTGAAAATTGGACTATTATATCACAAAAAATGATTTTTTTGAAGCATAAAATTCTCATGTTTCAAAAAAATCATTTTTTGTGATTATTTCAGATATAATAGTCCAATTTTCAAAAAAAAATTTTTGCTTTTGATGAGTGTATTGAGAGTTACGAATTAAAAAAAATTCATTAAAATCCAATCACTAGATCATGAGATAATGCTTTTAATTGATCAATATTCAAATCCATCCATGTTCAAAAACATCATTTTTTTGTCATATTTCGCCATGTATAAGTCCAATTTCGACGAATTTTATTTTGAAGAGGGCATTGAAAGCTACAAAAAAAAAATTCATCAAAATCCAATCACTAAATTATGCGATATTAACTGTGAAACGTTCCTCCAATTTTTATAGTAATTTAATGCCAATCACTCGCAGATCACGTCTTAAGTTTATATACCATATAAACAAATTATTATAAGCTATATTTATCTAATTATAGTAATGCCAAGTGAAATTGTTTTCTAAAATCTGAAATACTAATAAACTTATTCTAAACTGAAATTTTTTCTAAAATTTAATTTAATATCCAAAATAACAAAATATAATTATTATATTAAACTAACTAAATTAATTAAATTCAATTATTTTTATGTACTAATCACTTATTTTGTATTACAAATTATATCAAAAAAAAAAATTACTTTTTATTTTATACTTTACATTTCAGAAGTGATAAAAAAATTAGTTATAAAATATTTTCAACTAAATTATTATCCAATAAATGTTGTTAAGTTAATTCTTTAATATTATAATCACTTTTCATTTTATTTTTACTATTATCATTAATACTATTATTTAAATCCTTATTATCAATATCACTATTATTATTACTATCAATATTAAAAATAAAAATAAAAATTTTCGTTATTGTTATCCAAACTTTTTACTATATTTTTTAAATCAAAAAAACTTTTAATAATTAAAACTTGAATTTTGTGATTAGAAATCTTTAAGGTAAGTGGGTTTGTTTTATTATCAATTTTGTCATCCTTTTCTTCAAATTGTAAAAATATTGAATTATTTATCATTTTATATAATTCTTCATTTATATACTACTGTTGATATAAGAAAGCTCATTTTTCATATTAAACAAATAATATGAATGAATTTTTGCTATAAACTCTATTGTTAAAAATGTTACCTTCTTTTATCATATAGCTAATCAAAAGTAGAAAAAATTCTTTCATATTATTCTGCACTATATAAATTGTGAATTAATAAAAAATAATATCTGATATTCCATAGGATCATATAAAGCAAAATTTTATAGTTATCTGATAGTATTTTATATGCAATATCAAATATATCTCAATCTCATTTATAGAAAAATTTGATAAAAAATAGATTTTCAATAATTGCAATAATATACCATAATATTAAATATATATATAAGAGTATGAATAATAGAAGCTTTTTTTTATTAAGGGAATATGTTAGTTGTTTCAAACCAATCAGTTAACTTTTATTGCTCCATTAAATTTTTCTTTTTTTATTATTTTCTGATAAAAGAATTACAATAGTATCTTCACTTTTAAAATCTTATAATAAAATTACATTCAAATAAAATGTATATACCAATTCTAAACTCTTTTTATTATTATTAGCTAAATATTCTTTTAATTGGTATAAATGATTATGAATCCAAAATTTTTTACAATAATTATATTTAACAAAAAAAATGCCTAGCAGACTTAAAAGATTTTTTCTCATAATGCTTCTATACTTTACTTTAAGGATAATCATTAGAGTTCATTTTTAATTTTTATACAAATAATACAATAATGCAAAAATACAAAAAGAAAAATTATAATGTGATATTATCATAAATAAATAAAATAATCATGCTAATTACTAATTGCTAAATGATTACTAATTATTATATAATAATTAATAAAGCAAATAAACTCAAAAAAGTTTTTATTTTTTTTAAATATATAATCAATTACAGTCAACTCCCTCTATAGTCACTCCCGTTATAGTCACATTCTACTATATAGTCACACCAGTTGAATGTTCAAAACACTTTATTATTAAAATCTATCCTATATAGTCACAATCTATCTATAGTCACTATCACATCTATCCTCAAAAATCTTATATTAAAAAGAACCGTTTATAATCACAATTATATAAAGAATATATTAAATACTTGGCATCTAATAATCGTACAAAGATGTATCATAGCTTGTTAGAATCGCCTCACTGAGACGAATCGAATGGTGGTAGTTTTATCCTTTTCCTTTGCTAGTGTTTACGGCCAGACCACCCATTGCCTCTTATGAGACTAATACTAGGGTGCTGTGTCCTATCATCTTCACTGGGCAACCATTATACCGAGTACTTAATTCCTCAAGTAACAGCACCACTTTAAAAGACATTCCCCATCGGGCCATTTTAGGCTGATCTGAAGCTAGGTACACGCCGCCTCTCATCCTATATCCATTGCATGATACTGATACTCAATTTATTTTACGACCTTTAGAGAGCATCTACTTTCATGGAGGACTTTCGACAGGTAACATCAACCATCTAGTACCCTTCCATACCACCATTTTAGGTACTAAGTCTCACTCAAAGACCACTACAGCCCGCGATTACCTAGCACCAGTTTTATCCTTTTCCTTTGCAGTTATTTACGGCCAGACCACCCATTGCCTCTTATGAGACTAATCTCGGGTCTGTGTCCTATCATCTTCAATGGGCAACCATTATACCGAGTACTTAATTCCTCAGGTAACAGCACCACTATAGAAGACATCCCCCATCGGGCCATTTTAGGCTGATCTGAAGCTAGGTACACGCCGCCTACTCATCCTATACCCATTGCATGATATTGATACTCAATTTATTTAACGACCTTTAGAGAACATCTACTTTCATGGAGGACTTTCGACAGGTAACATCAACCATCTAGTACCCTTCCATACCACCATTTTAGGTACGAAGTCGGCATCAAAGGAGGCCTACAGGCCCGCGATTACCTAGCACCGATAGTATAGTTGTTTGCCCCAAGTGGTATACTTTGTAGTGACCACTCAGACAGGAAGTAGCAGGCTTCTGTCCAGGATCACCCCTTATAGTGGGTATCAACCACCAGGGATGCACCAAGGGGCCAGAAGTGGGGAATCGAGGGGCGAACCCCATGCTAATCTTACCTGTTCTGTGCATGAACACCTTGGTTGGCCTAAGACCTAACAGAAGGTCTAACTACCACTAAGACATTGCACCCTCAGCTTTACTATCTAAGACGACCATCTAGCCAGGACCCCGGATATCTTCAAAACAGGTCATAAGTCACACTTTCGGCAGATTGACCCATTTTAGAGGACAAAAAATCGTTTTGTAAATATCTCGGCATCCAGTAGTCCAATTTTGATGAACTTTTTTTTAAATTGTAGAGCTAAATGAGGGCTACAAAATAAAAAAAGTTCATTAAAATTGAATTACTGGATGCTGAGATATTTACAAAAAACGATTTTTTGAGTTTCAGCAAAAAGGGGTGTTTTTGGCCAAAAGTCCATTATGACCTTTATATTAGATATCCGGGGTCCTATCTAGCCATTACTGACCCCAAGTAGTATCGTGGAGTGACCACCCGGACAGGAAGTCCCCCCCAAGGTATAGTAGTGACCTCAAGGACAGGACTGCGCACATGCCAATGGCCTCATAGGTGAATGCTAAGGACACTACATTTACCCCTTACCGAAATGTGCGGCCTAACCGTACACACTAATTCACCATGATGCAGTCCAACTACACTAATCCCTGTACCTTCACGCTATTGGTTGTAGCGTCCGCAGTAAAATTCTTTTTATTTCCGTGGTCATAGGAATCGAACCTGCGACCTCACCATACTCAGGCTTAATGAGGGTCTCAGTGACTAACTACCGAGATAGGGTGACCAACCCCTAGTTTTATCCTTTTCCTTTGCAAGTGTTTACGGCCAGACCACCCATTGCCTCTTATGAGACTAATCTCGGGTCTGTGTCCTATCATCTTCAATGGGCAACTATTATACCGAGTACTTAATTCCTCAGGCAACAGCACCACTATAGAAGACATCCCCTATCGGGCCATTTTAGGCTGATCTGAAGCTAGGTACACGCCGCCTACTCATCCTATACCCATTGCATGATATTGATACTCAATTTATTTAACGACCTTTAGAGAGCATCTACTTTCATGGAGGACTTTCGACAGGTAACATCAACCATCTAGTACCCTTCCATACCACCATTTTAGGTACTAAGTCTCACTCAAAGACCACTACAGCCCGCGATTACCTAGCACCAGTTTTATCCTTTTCCTTTGCTAGTGTTTACGGCCAGACCACCCATTGCCTCTTATGAGACTAATATCGGGTCTGTGTCCTATCATCTTCACTGGGCAACCATTATACCGAGTACTTAATTCCTCGGTGGAATAGCACCACTTTAGAAGATATCCCCCATCGGGCCATTTTAGGCTGATCTGAAGCTAGGTACACAGTTTTATCCTTTTCCTTTGCTAGTGTTTACGGCCAGACCACCTATTGCCTCTTATGAGACTAATCTCGGGTCTGTGTCCTATCATCTTCACTGGGCAACCATTATACCGAGTACTTAATTCCTCAGGTAACAGCACCACTATAGAAGACATCCCCCATCGGGCCATTTTAGGCTGATCTGAAGCTAGGTACACGCCGCCTACTCATCCTATACCCATTGTATGATACTGATACTCAATTTATTTAACGACCTTTAGAGAAGCATCTACTTTCATGGAGGACTTTCGACAGGTAACATCAACCATCTAAGTACCCTTCCATAAGTTTTATCCTTTTCCTTTGCAAGTGTTTACGGCCAGACCACCCATTGCCTCTTATGAGACTAATCTCGGTCTGCGTCCTATCATCTTCAATGGGCAACCATTAAACCGAGTACTTAATTCCTCAGGTAACAGCACCACTATAGAAGACATCCCCCATCGGGCCATTTTAGGCTGATCTGAAGCTAGGTACACGCCGCCTACTCATCCTATACCCATTGTATGATACTGATACTCAATTTATTTAACGACCTTTAGAGAGCATCTACTTTCATGGAGGACTTTCGACAGGTAACATCAACCATCTAGTACCCTTCCATAAGTTTTATCCTTTTCCTTTGCAAGTGTTTACGGCCAGTACCACCCATTGCCTCTTATGAGACTAATCTCAGGTCTGTGTCCTATCATCTTCAATGGGCAACCATTATACCGAGTACTTAATTCCTCAGGTAACAGCACCACTATAGAAGACATCCCCCATCGGGCCATTTTAGGCTGATCTGAAGCTAGGTACACGCCGCCTACTCATCCTATACCCATTGCACGATACTGATACTCAATTTATTTAACGACCTTTAGAGAGCATCTACTTTCATGGAGGACTTTCAACAGGTAACATCAACCATCTAGTACCCTTCCATACCACCATTTTAGGTACTAAGTCTCACTCAAAGGCCACTACAGCCCGCGATTACCTAGTACCGATAGTACAGTTGTTTACCCCAAGTGGTATACTTTATAGTGACCACTCAAACAGGAAGTAGCAGGCATCTGTCCAGGATCACCCCTTATGGTGGGTATCAACCACCAGGGATCACCAAACCTGGCACCTGCCAGGAAAGTAGGGAATCGAACCCCATAGCCATACGCTACCTGTTCTACGCACGAACACCTTGGTTGGTCTAAGACCTAACATAAGGTCTAACTACCACTAAGACATTGCACCCTCAGCTTTACCATCTAGGGACGACCATCTAGCCATTACTGACCCCAAGCGGTATCGATAGAGTGACCACCCGGACAGGAAGTCCCCCCAAGGTATAGTAGTGACCTCAAGGACAAGACTGCGCACATGCCAATGGCCTCATAGGGAACGTTAGAAGGACACCATGACCCTTAGTTGAAATGTGCGGCCTAACCGTACACACTAATTCACTACGATGCAGTCCAACTACACTAATCCCCGTACCTTCACGCTATTGGTTGTAGCGTCCGCAGTAAAATTCTTTTTATTTCCGTGGTCATGGGAATTGAACCTGCGACCTCACCATACTCAGGCTTAATGAGGGTCTCAGTGACTAACCACCAAGATAGGGTGACCAACCCAGTTTTATCCTTTTCCTGTGCAAACAGTCTTATGACTTTATCTTTTATTTATATTTGAATTTCGAAGAATAATCGAACAATATTACAAAAATAAGAAAATAAACTAATAAAAAATAAAAAGAGTAGCTTCACGACTCATACAAGTAAAGAAATCTAAACTAAAATAAAATTAAAGCAAAGAAAAACTGAACTATTACAGAATCGCATACCCCAACTTTACCCGAAGGCCAGTGTGAGTCAACTATCCAACATCCAAAAATCCAGTCCGTTACCAGAAAGAAATCCTAAGAGGTTGAACTGTTAAGCGGCGCAGAAAATCCAAGTGCGAGATCCAAGATCCACCCCGAATTATAGAAGAGGATATCCAAGAAATCCAGGTATCCTGAGAAACTGACGCCAAAGAAGAGTTGTGTTGTTGTGAAGTGGTATTAGGGAAAGAATTTGTAGATGGGCCACGTAATTTGGAAGCAGCCGAGATACCCTGCGACTCCTCCCAAGCATGGAAAAGAACATTCCGACACAGCCAAATTTCACCATATAATGTGACTTGGAAGTCATTAAGAAGAGGAGAAATAATCTTGTATATAACAGAGAGAGGAAAGTATTGGTTCAAAAATGCCGTTAAATGCGCAGGCAACAATCCTCGAGTGAGCCAAAGACAAGATGAAGAGGGAGCTTCATAGTTCCAGCAATCCAAAGCAAAGAAATCGGTACGAAAGGATTTATCCAAAGATTTCAAGGATAGGAAAGAAGATAAACAAGAATCTCTAAATTTAATGACTTCAGACCGGTGCGTTAAACAAGGATTTAATTCCGGTAAAATATAAGGACAAGTCCAAAGATGATTCAAATCTTCAGGAGCAGAATTACACTGCGGACAAAGCCAGTCAGGAGAATATAAATAAGGCTTGCGTTGTTGAAGAGTAGTTAAGGTAGGTAACATATCCAAAAGAAGTTTGATACGGAAGATCCAAAATTCAGGACGACCATTCCTATGTGAAGCAAAACCTTTAATTTGTGAAAGGCAAAAATATATACCAGCCCAATCAAAAAGTGAAGGAGCACCAAGAGCAGTAAAACGCGCTAGTGAACAGAAAGATAAAAGAGCACGAGCATCTGCAATAGAGCGGAGAAAATGTCGAATATTCACGTCAATAGGCAAGGAGTTAAAAGTCAACAAGCATGGAGCATAACAAAATGTTGAAAGTAGAGTAGTGGGTTGTAAAGACGAATGAGCATCTTTTGCCAAAGAATCCGCTTGTATATTGTAGATATCATCGCCATGAGCAGGGACTTTAATCAATTCGACATCAAGATTACGATCCATGATAAGTTGTCGAATAGAAAGCCAAAGAAGATGATTAGGTTCTCGGAGCAACTTCGGTGAGAAAGGAGCATCAACAAACCGTGTCCATAGTGAAATTAACTGACTACAATCAGTATAAATAGAGATTGACGAATCACGGAAAAGGGCATTCAATCCTAATAGAACAGCAGAAATTTCAGAACGCAAAGCGGAAGGAAAGTAAGAAGGGAGATGCATGGAAGAAGATTCCAGAACAAGTCCATCATCATCAAGAGCAATCCAAGCAGAAGTCATGGAAGAAGGCGAAGAATCATTGGCAGGATGGAACGAACCATCTGTGTACAAAGATTGCACCGAAAGTGGTAAAATAGTGTCTTCAATTCTATCGATACTATCCTTAAAAAGAGGAGAAAGAGCAGGAGACGCGTTCGAAAAATGAACAAGAGCCAAGGAGGATGCATAGCTCCATGAAGTAGATAGAGTAATGGGAAGATAAGCCGCGAAAACTTTGGCATTTCTGGTAGGATAGCCCACAGTATCCGATAGGGTTACATTAAAAAAGCATTTCTCGCTATTACAGCGTTGTCTGATGGCAGATTTCATGGATAAGGCGGGAATGTTAAGAGCACAACCGGGACAAGGGTCATAGGATCGTTCATCAGCCGAGGTAGATACAGGAAGCCAATGAGACATAATAGCCGAGTTTTGTTTCTTATAAGTGATACACACACGACCAACAAATAAAGTTTGAGTAGCAGAGTCAAGAGTAATAGCCCATTGAGGATAAAAAGAATAATCTTTAACAGTATGATCTAATAAACAAAGAGAAGCTAAAGTAAAAGAAGAATTAATAAAATATGAAGATAAAAGTAAAGTAGAAGAAGAAGAAGAGAAAATTATTATTGATAAAAGTAAACCAATTAGGGATCCGTCCTTTACGACCAACGATGCCAAGATAACGAAGGTCAGGCCAATTCATAAGATAACGTCCACAAGGAGAAACCAACTGAGCAAGCACAAATATATTCAGGTTTTTCCAAAGTTTCCAACTCGATTGAAAAATGGAATGAGGTAAAATAGATCGGAGTGGCAGAGCAGGTTGTAGATCATGCCAGTTTTATCCTTTTCCGATCACTGGCTGACGAGTTATTCAACAAAATGTTAAACATCGGCATTATAATATTTCTTGATTTACGTTTACTGCACTATTTAACATTTTGCTAGATTTCTTGGTACCTAGTGATTGTAAAAAGACGATTTATAGCTCGTTGGAATCGTCTCATCGAGACGAATCGAATGGTGGTAGGCTCATCTCTCTGTGATCAATATTGACGGAGCTATTACTTAAAAACCATTTAATATTTTTTAATTTCGGAAATTGATCTAGCGATTGGATTTTGATGTATCTTATACCATTAGATTCGTCTTATCAAGACGAATCGAATGGTAGTAAGATCTTCTTTTTTAGGATCAATATTGGAAGAGTTATTACACAAAAACCATTAATATTTTTTTAATTTCGGAAATTAATCTAGTAATTGGATTTCGACGTATTTTATACCATTAGAACCGTCTCATCAAGACGAATCGAATGGCGGTAAGATCATCTCTCTACGATTAATATTGGCGAAGTTACGATACAATAAAGTTTTAAGTATAATTCTGGCTAAAATTATGTTAATTTTTGGCCGGAATTATGATATACAAATATAAGAAATTTTTTATATAGTCACATCTCTTTATAATTACCAAATATGGACTGTCCCAAATGTGTGACTATAAAGAGAGTTGACTGTAACCGTTCATTAATAAAATTAAAAAAAAAGAAAAAAAGTAAAGATTTGTACTTATGAATCTTTATCTTTGGGTTTTTGTTCTTCGAAAGCCTACCTGAACCTAAAAAATAAAGAAAGAAACGGTTATTAGTAACTGTTTATTAATAAAATTAAAAAAACAAAAAAAATTAAAATCAAGATTCGTATATAATTACGAATCTTAGTTTTTTTTGTTCTTCGGAAGTTATCTGAATAGCCAAACCTAAAAAAAAGAAAGAAAAAAGAACGGTTAGTAACCGTTCATATAAAATAAACTCCAAAGTATTCGTACTTACGAATCTTTAGAGTTTCTGTACTTTGGAAGTCCACCCGAAAGCCAAACCTATAAAAAAAAGAAAAAAAAAAACGGTTAGTAACCGTTCGTATTAAAAAAATAAAATAAACTCCAAAGAATTCGTACTTACGAATCTTTGGAGTTTCTGTACTTCAGAAGCCCACCTGAAAGCAGAACCTATAAAAAAAAGTAAGAAAAGTAAAAGGGGAAAGGAAAAGAAAGAAAAAGAGAAGAAAGGGAAAGGAGAACGAAGGAAGGGAAAGGGGAAGAAGGGGAAACAGGGAAGGGAAACAAAGGAAAGGAAAGGGAAGAAAAAAATTAAAAAAAGTTTAAAAAAGGATGTATAAGATGATCCTTTTTTAAACTTTAATACGCGTAATGTATAACACGTAACATTTGATTAAATAATTCAATAAATCAACCATAAATCATATATATCGAAATTTGGCCAATTTTTAATAATTTCTGAAATTTGGCCGAAATGTGTGACAGATCAGCTGATTTGTCACATGACCGAAAGTTTTTATTTTAACCAGTGATTAGTAGTCTTAATTAAGGTTGCTGGAGAAACTAAGGGGTTTTGGCAAGTTGGTGAAATGCCAAAATAGCGAAACTTTGCTAAAACTATATGAAAGTCTTATTAAAAAGTTGGCGAAACTTTAGAGAAAAGCGAAATCTGACAAAACTTATTATAAAGGCCAAAACTGCCAAAACCTTGCCGAAACTATAATAAAACTATAGTAAAATCTTAAAGAAACTAATCGTAGGATTTTGGAAAGGTTTAGGCAGGCAACCTTAGCCTTAACCTTCCACCCCCACCTGATTGAAATCTTATTGGCTAAAAAAATTATTACTATTAAAATATTAAATATTATATATAATAATTAGTATTATATAATTATTTTGGCTTCTAGTGATTCAATTTTTTTTGTTTTGTAAAGCTAGCTAAATGAATGCTATAAATTAAAAAAAAGTTTATTAAAATTGGAATTTCATTAAAAAATTACTAATTAAATAAAATTTAAAAATAGAAGTAATTCTTTAAAAATTATATAATTTTTAATTTAAAGATTTATTTAGTGATTAGATTTCAATAATTTTAATATTATTCAAATTTCATTAAAGTAAATTAAGTAGTAATAAGATTATATTTTTATGATTGATATTAATGGAATATTCTTAAAAAATTATTTAATGATTTTTAATTTTAAAATTTATCTAATAATTCAGATTTTAATAATTTTGATATCATTAGATTCATTTTAATAAGATGAATTATTAATAATAGTAAAATTAAAATATTACTAAATTTTAATTACTACTATATCTAATAATTACATTATTTTATAAATATTAAAAATCTTTTATAAATAAATTTAAATAAATTATTAATATAATATAATTAGAATTTCAACCAATTTATATATAGGTTATACTTAAAATTTGCTTATTAATTAGCTTATTTTTAGAAGTACTTTTCAAAAATTTTAAACTACATATCTCTGATTTTTAGTTAATTAATAATTCAAATTCAATAAAATTTATATATTGAATTTGTTGAAATCTAATAATAATAATTTTATTTTTTAACTTTAATATTTACTGAAATACAATATGAAGTAATTTTTTATTTAATATAAATAAAAGATGTTTGGGATCTATATAATTTAAATTAAATAATGTAATGTATCAATAATATAATAATATTTATGCCTATAAAATATCAGTATATCAAAATTAGTATAAGTATAATTCTATTTAGATGTATAAATGAATAATATAATACATATATATATATATATAAGTAGTATATAGGTTATATTTATAAATTCCTTAATAATTTAAAATATTTGATCCTTTAATTATTACTCAAGTTTTTCAGGATTTTGTGTATTTATAAAAAAAGTAAAAAAGTCCTTTTTGTATAATACTATGTGTAGATTTAGCTATTGCAAAAAGTAGTACCAGTTTCTTCCAAAAATATAAGTACCATTTTTTGAATATAATGCTGGTCAAAGGAATCATAATGCCGGTCAAAATCAACATAAATCTGGCTATAGGCACATATTTTCGGGGAGCGCTTATTTTAGGAGGAATATGGTAATTCGTATTATAATCGTATCTCGTATTATAATCGTATCAGAGTAAGCAATAATACCGATTCAACTCAAAGTAGTCAAGTTGGGAATTTGTAAAGGATAAAGCTTATTGAAATGTATTGTCACATAATTTTTAAGGACATGGCGATGAAATGAACATTTTAATATAAAAAATTGAAAGGAAAAAATAATACCATTTTATTTATAACGATTGTGATTAAAATATTGAAAGATAACATTCAATTTAATTGAATACATACAGGTATTTTTTTCGATGATAGCCAAACTCTGATATAACGATACTGTATATTTGGATCCATATGAAAAAATCGAAAAAAATGCTATATCAATTTGGGTATATCGAGGACAGAGAGTTATTTATCGGTTAAGGGTATAATATAAATTTGGCCAGAATTAAGTAAAAATAATGGCGTAGTTCAATATTCCAATAAAACAGGATCGGTTAAGGGTATAATATAAATTTGGCCAGAGTTGAGTAAAAATAATGGCGTAGTTCAATATTCCAATAAAACAGGTTTATCATTTATCTTTATGAACAATAAGCTAGAAAATCCGAATTGTTCTAATGATAAACATAGTATGTATACAAAGGATTTTGTAAGTAAAAGGTCAATGCGTTTCACGCATTAAATACAATGTATAAAGATTTATTGTTTGTTTAAAATTTTCTTTGAATAATAATAATAATACTGTAAATTGAATTAATAAAAGACAATAATAAAAGCAAGTAATTTGTAGAAAATTTCGGAAAAATAATAAACATTTTTAATGTTTGGTAATGTACGATTAATTACTTATGTATAATATAATAATTATAATTTATTCGATTGTAATTTATGAGATTTTTTTTTGAAATGTTTGTAAATTTTGTGTGATGAAAATAAATTTATGTAAAATAATATGATTATATTTTTTTAATTGTAATAAAGGATGAATAAGATGATAATATTTAAAAGATCAAAGTGAAGAAAGGGAACGAAAAGGATAAAAAAATATGTAAATTATTAAAATTAATTCCTACTTAAGTAAAATTTAGTAAAGTTTTGAGATAATTTCAATTTTTAAATCATTAACTAAAATTTTAACGTAAAAAACGTCAAAAAAAATATATACAACTTACGTAATCACATTTTATATTCCTCCTCTTTTAAATAAATTTCGGCCCAACCAATTCACATCCAAATATTTGTTTGTTTGAAATTACGAACAATATGATTCTCATGTATTGATTGTTCTATTAATTAAAAAACGTGGATTTTGGGTTTTAAAAAAAAAAATTTTCCGAAATTCTTTGGGCTGTCAAATTTTGTACTAAAACAAATTGGGAAATGAGAAAAATGTGGGGTAAACGATTAGTAAGTTTAATATTATTGATTACTTAATTTATTATAAAAAAAAAAAATTTTTTTTTTTAATTTAAACGTATTAAAAAAAAAATATTTTTAAAAAAAGATTAATTATTTTTTTTTTTTTTTGTGAGCAAAATATGGAATAAAATTATGTCGATCTTTTTTTTCATAATTTTATGTAAAATTGTGTAATTAACTAATTATAAAATTTCCTTTCGTTGTTAGAATTCCTTGTTATCAAATAAAATTTTATTTTATCAATATAAAATTTCCTTTTTACTATTTAAAGTTTTTTTCTTTATAAAATTCTTTAAAAGAAAGAATTAAAAAGAAAGAAAGAAATGAAAGATGTTGAATGATTCTTTATCGCATAAAATGAATCCTTATCTCCCTAGAACGGAATCATTTTAATAATAATAAATTAAGTATGATCTTAAGGTTGAACAAAGCAATGCAGTTGGACAGAACATTTCCATCTTTATTATTTTATTTACTCGAACCCCAAACAAAGAAGATAAAGTTTGAAAAAAAAAAAATATCATGATACGATTTACACGTGATCATTTATGTGTGTAATTAAACCTTATAAAACTTATAACCTTAATGCTAAATAAGGGTTAATTGATGTAATGATTCGTATAGTAATTAAACATAATCAGCTAATAAGAGGAATGTCCAGCGAAAAGAAAGTTCAATGCAAGAGGTACAACATGATAAAGATGGTTTCTTTGACATTTACTTTTTGACACTTGGCCTTTGCAGCCGTACAACTTTATGTGATGGTTTCAAGTTGAGAATTCTGACACCAATTTTGGCGTCATTTTAATACATTAAAAAATCATGCAGATTATTTAATAAAGAAATTTTCAGTATCGATCGTACTGTAAGAAAAAAAAGAAATACTGCGTAGAAAAAAAAAAAAAAAATATTAAATTTATTTGCATAATTCCCGACATATGCTGGTTAACGCACATTATCCTAAACATCATACATTATTTATATTTCATTACGGAGATTATAGGAAGCAAATAAATCAGTACTTATTAAAGTAAAAAAATATATAAAATAATGGAACACAAAAATCACGAGATCTTCATATTACTTTATCCGGGTGTGTTACAGTATATTCCAATTTTCTTTTTAAAATTATAAATAGAATTAATAGCCACAGTTTAAAATATGTGGCTTAAATGTTAAATTCGCGTGGTAAAAATATGTAATATATGTAAATATATGTAATAATGTAATATGTGTGAATAATTATTAATAACCTTGAGAAAAAAAGATATAATAGATAACGTGTGAAGCTCGTGGTGATTACATTAAATTTATGCAAAAAAATTCACCTGTCAAAAAAAATAAAGTGATTTTTTCTTTACGCAAATTATTTCATAATCTCCGAGCCAATGTACTAATAATTTAACACGGGATCTATTAGATAAACAACATAAAAAAAAAATTAGTGTGGCTTTATTATATAAAAATACAAGTTTCATTTTACAAAGAATATCCGTAAAAAGAAGTTTGAGAATAAGCCACTTTTCTAAACAACAAACAAATATCAAAATATCGCATATATATATAAGGACATATGGAATTCTATTTTAAAATGAAAGTAGTTTAACATTTTTGTATGACATAATAATTGAAAAATTTTTGTGATTAGTGATTACCTAGAGTTATTTTTACCTTTAGGTTAAATGAAATCTAGAATTTCTATATATGAAATGAAAATGATGAAATAAGTGGCGAATTCTTTATATATTTTAATGTATTTTTACTGTGGCAATAAAATACTCCCAACTCCCATTCTAGGTAATAAAGTTGCGTGGATTCCGTTTTTTTATTATATAAATATATAATATTATTTATATATTATTTATACACTGTTGATTATCAGTATATATTGTATTATTATGTATATTACTAAATTTATATTATTAATCAAATCCTCTTTTTCAATGACAAGTTAAAAAATATTTTATATTAGTTTAATTTGTGGGGTATTTTACTTATTTTTAACTATTCTCCATATGGATAAATAAAATTTCAATCAATCAAATAATTCATATTACTTTCACAAGCTTTCGTATCTTAATACATTTGTCTTTGTTTCGCTATAAATCATTCCTGATAAAGGCAAGATTTGGTATAATTAACTTTATCTTTATGTTTTAGACATGTTAAAAAAGTTGAACATGTTGAACATGTTGAACATGTTAGAAAGCTTATTAGTTAGCTACAAGAATTTTTTTTTTTTTTTTTTTTTTACTTTTTTCCTATGTTACATATTTTCACGCATTGATCATTATCGTCCTGTCATCCTGTTTATCCTATGAACTCTCGTCTTTGCTAATCAATTGTGTTAAAAAACATTTGAAAGAACTGAAACATTTGATAAATTTTAAATTTTTTTTTATTTTTAATATATTTTATAAATTTTTTTTTATAATTTTTCATATTAATTACATTCTGGATAGGTACCGGATTAATGAAATTGACAAGCAAATTACGGAAAACTAAAAAGCGAATGGAAAAATATATAAACCAGTTCCCGTGATCGTGTCATAATCCACCCCTGTTAATCTTTCTTTTTCAAACGAAGGGGTTGGTTTTCTTTTGAAATAAAAAGAAAAAGATAAAAGAATTTTTAAAATATTTATTTATACTGTATTCCCATTTCTGTCTAATAAGGTTTTATTCTGTGTGGATCTCTGTGTATGTATGTTGTTAAAGTTGAGGCCGACTGCTTTTTTTTTTATTTTTTTCTTGATTACTTAAACTTTTTTTCTACTTATTACGACATTGTTATTCATCATACCAATTTTAGTGGTTTTTCTTGTTTGCAGTGTAACTACGGATCTTCCTTCCTATCAATTATAAACACTGCGCAACACAACATATTTTTATACTAGCATATACTATTTTTAAAATTAGCTGAAACTGAAGAACTGTTGTGTGACGCCGAACCACAGCTTAACGTGGCACACACTTTATATTTTGTTCAAATATCATCCAAATAATTTTAAATAATTTATACTGTGTATTATATATATATATATATATTATAAATATGGTATATATATATATATATATATAATTTTTTTTTTTTTTTTTATGTGATATACATTACATTACATGTAGTTTAACTTTGTTATATATTCCTCCCTTTTTCTTACTTTCCCCAATTTTGCGTTCACAAGTCCCTTTTCCATTTATCCTGCCTTTATAGACCATTTTTAAATATATTGTTATTATATATATATATATACATATATATATAGAATAATATCATTAACCTCGCTTCCTAAAATAAATATTTAAAGAAAAAAATAATTAAATTTTTTTTTCAAGTGTGTCCATTCATTAAAAAAAAAAAAAAAAAATATTTTTTTTTTTTAATTTTTTTTTATATATACCCTTATATAAAAAAAAAATTTAAAGTCCCTAACACCATTTTCCGTCCTGGTGTCAAAAAGTATTTATTGACAACTTGAAAAGTTCTTGTCGTCTTCTTCTTCTTTTAAGGTTTTTCGTTGTATTATGACAGAATATTCTGCTGTAAAAATGCAGTTACAAACATCCTCTATTGCTCAAAACTTACAAGCTAACAACAGTCTTAAAGATATGGTTGTAAAAAACAACGAAAATATTTCTACAAGTAACAATACAACTCCGCAAAATAATGTTCCCGCTACTGCGGCTAATGGTGATCAAGATACTTTCATACCTCAAATGCCACAACAACCACAAGTAAAAATTACAAAAGGTGGTAACTCAGTTCCAAATTTTGAATATGTTTCATATGATCGGGTTCAAGATTTATATGAACAAAATAAGGGTACCTTGTATTTTATCCCTGAGGGTTTCGAACCTGTTTTAGTTCCTAACGATGCTAAAGCTCAAACTGTAACGAATTTATTGGAGAATGCGAAACCTGTATCAGCAGCTCCTAATGTTCCTAGAATGTTACCTGATACTGATGTACGTCTCCCCTCATTCGCACTTCCATGTGGTGTAGCCGGTCCTCCACCAAAGGCTGCATCATCAAATGCTAAAACAAAGATCAAGAAACCACCAAGACCACCAAATGCTTTCATCTTATATCGTAGAGCTAAACAACCTGGTATCGTAGCCAGACATCAAGGAATTACTAATAATGAAGTTTCAAAAGAGATTGGTAGAATGTGGCATGAAGAACCAGCTGAAATTCGAATGAAATTTCAAAAAATGGCAGACGCAGCTAAGCAAGAACATATGAAAAAATACCCTGAATATAGGTATCGTCCAAGAAGACCACAAGAAAGGAAGCGTAGGATTCAACCTCGTGAAGATTCACCATCAGTAACCAGTAACTCACCTAATATTAGTTCAACAAATTTACCTATGCTTGAATCTACAGCATTTTATCCAAGACGTATGTCTACTGATGGTGAAAATTCCGAAATTTATAATTCATCCACCACCATAGTGAACCCCCATAACAATCACCTTCAACATCATCCTCAACATCAACAATTGTTGTTTGCAGAGAATTCTTTAACAAATTCTCCATCACAAATTAATTATATGGACGCCGCAATGGCAAAATACGATTTCTCTTACCTTGATGATTCAGTTTCTCAGAATTCGTATGACGGTAGTCCAATATCATCAACAAACACAACTTTTGTTAACACTCCTATGACGACAAATGGTGGCATGATTGATTTTAACGTATTTGATGCATCTCAAGCTGGGTCAAATGATGGAATGAATTACCTTGACTTTGGTGATTTAGATGCTTATGATCATTATGATAGTATGGCAGCTCTTTCCTTCATTTCACCCGATGAACAACAACAATTCATTCGTAATCAATTCGTGAAATATGATTCCCTTTAAAAAAAACAAAAACAACAAAAAAAAAAAACTTTTTTTTAATTTTGGTAGGCAAAAAAAAAAATTGATATATATGTATATATATATTTATTTATTTCAAATATTTAGCTAATTTAATCTTTTACTTTCACAGATATTATTCGATATATCAATTTTTCGTTTTAAAAATTTTTTTTAATTTATTTTCTTCGTATATATTTTTTTCGTTTTTTATTGTTAATATTTTTTTTTATCGAATCACAAACACAAACACAAACAACAAAAATTTCGAAAGTTACTTTCATTTTTTTTTTAATTCGCATTTGCAATTTTGCATTTACATTCTTTTTCCTATTTATTTCTTTTTTTAAAAAAAAAACAATTATGCTTAAACAAGAAAATTAAGGTAAACTCTTAAGTTAAATAAAACACTTCTTAAACTCGTTATGCATGTAAATTTTTTATTGCATTTGAATTTTTACATATTCGCTAATTTTAATCCCTTTTTTTATTCTACGTCACCTTTTTTATTTTTGTAGATTTTTTAACATGAAATATTTTTCACGCACATTTTGTAAAAATTCATAAGCAATTTCATTTACCATGCATTTTTAATGAACTTTATTTTTTTTTATATATTATATTCGAATAATAATTTAACGTTAACATCGATTGTTGAATGGAAGGGGAGAAGCAATCAACAGGAAAAAAAAATTGACTTGCTCCCTTTTATTATCAAAAAAAAAAAAAAAAAAAAAATTTGGAAAATTTTTCAAAAAAAAAAAAAACAATTTTTCACATAACGTATATTATATTTTTTATTTTTTTCGCCGGGCGTTCTTTGAGGCCTAATTAACGGAGAATGACCAATTATATCATCCCGGTTTTTTTTTGCACACAAAAGGTTCTTTTAAGTGTGCATTTTTCTTTAATTACCAATTTTTTATATGTCGTTGCGGAGAAAAGTTTTGAGCGCCAGGGCTAAATAGGATAATTCAAAAATCAGTCAGTATTTTTGCTCCCTTGAAAAAAAATTACTGTGTATTCACGTTCTATAATTTTTCTCTTCAATAATAGGGTATTATGATACTTTTTTTTTTCAAATTGATTTGCTTCTACGACATTTTATCTTCTCCCCTTTTGGTTTAATAAAGTGTCATAGGATATATAATTTTTTTATGATAAGATTTTAATGTATAGTTCTTTTTATTAACTAATATTTATCTAATATAATAATCGTAATCATGTATAAACAAAAAAAAAAATTTTTTTTTTTTACTTTTTTTTAATAGTTATTTGCATTTATTATTATTATTATTTAATTTTAACTTGAAAGAAAAAAATTCGGCGAGTCCCCCGAATTTTTTTATTAGGACCATTAATTAATACTTATTTTAGCATAATTATTTTTTTTTTTTTTATAACACACACAATTGACGCGCAAAAAAGACGACGCATTGTAAATCACAATCACAAACATTCCACGCATCGTTTCTTTCCGTTTTTCCTCTTTTCTTTTATATATAATTTTAAATTACCCCATTTTTATTTTTTCCGCATTTGTAAAAATCATCAATTTTAATTTGCATTTTTATATTGGCACTTGCATCATTTATTAATTTTACACATTTAATAATTATTTTCAAAAAAACCAACCGAGTTTAAAAATTTCGTAAAGAAGAAAAAAACTTTATAATAATAATAATAATTTTTTTAATTAAAAAAAAAATCTCGAAATTTTATAATTTATATTTATATACATATATATATATAATATACATTATATATATATATATTTTCTCTCTCTCTTTTTTTTTTTTTTTATATAATAAAGTAGTATATATTATTTGAATATATATAAAAAATATATAAAATAAAAATAATATATATGTATTATATATGATTTTACTTTAATTCCTTTTCTCTTTCTTTTTTTTTTTTTTTTTCTTGAATTCTTTATTTGGTCTTGATAATTTAATTTGGAAAGGTTTCGCCGAATTTTTTTTTTTCAAGTGGGAAGATATGTATGGTCTTTGATGATAGGTCTGCACGTTTCTTCATTTAGAGCCCTAGCCTACCGGATACGTTAAAGTTTAACTTTAATTTTTAATTTTTCTCAATGAAAAGCAGCAATACACATGTAACTACATGAAAATTTACATAACACCGGCAGTGAAACTCTTAAGAAGCCTAAATCCGAGCGACGTCGAGAACAATGAAATGTAAAAAATTTTTTCCTTTACTAAAACGGATTTTTTTTAAAAAAACGGGAATAAATTAATTATATAAAAAAGATTTATCAAAGTTTAAAGTCGCATATCTATTTATTATCTATTTATTAAATATTTTTTTGAAACTTTACTTACTTTGATCTTTTGGAGCACAATTAAATAAATTTAAAAAGGAATTTCATATTTCTTTACAAAGCTTCATTGATGTTATCCTCCCGCATTTAATCTTTTTGATCACTTTTGATTTTATCCAGTTATGATTTTTATCTCTTTTTTTTTTTTTAAACTTTAATGAGAGATCCAATCAAAAAACATATAATTAAAACATGGGTGATATCAACTTGTAAAAAGAAATGTAAATCAGGTTTATCATACTTGAAGATGTCAAATATAGGTTAATTGCTTATTATTTTTGTTGTTCAAAAAGAAATGTTAAATTTTTTTCAATGTTTGAAAAGAAAGAATTCTCTCTTTATTTAGCATAATTGGCATAAGTCGTGTGTTGATCTTGAGAAAAAAGATTTTTTTTTTTTTTTTTTGATATTTTTGATATTTTTTTCACATCGTTATTTAATTGGCGCAGGAGATTTATTGTGTCACGTTTGTTTATTGAGAATTTTTACTTGACAAGTTAAAAAAAAAAATGTATGTAATGTACGGTATGTAATAATAATTCTTTGTTTTAAAATATAATTGAACACAAAAAAAAATATGATTAACAAAGAAAAAAAATGTTGAATAACTTGAATTCATTCAAAAGTCAAACAAAAAAAAAAAAAAAAATCCTGTTTATTATTTTTATTAATAATAGTATTATTTATTTTCATTTATTTTAATTTTTTTATTTATTTTTACGTAAAAAAAAAAAAAAAAATTATGAAAAAAAAATTTAATAGGTTTAATAAAATTAAAATTAGGTTTATAGTAGTAGTAGTATTACCGTAACAAAAAAAAAAAAAGTTTATAAATATACTTTTTTTTTTGAAATAAATAATATTTTAATAAAGTTTTTACCCAGATTTTTTTTTTTTAATTCGTATTTATTCCATGAATTTCAAGAGTTTACCATAAGTAATAAAAATAAATATGTAGTGTAAATTAAATTTTTAAAGTTTTTACATAACGACAAATACAGTAAAAGAGATTTTTTTTATATTATAATTTTAAAAATTTTTTTTTATCAATCTTTTGTTTCTTTCTTTCTTTTTTTTTATTCTTTTTTTTATAATATTCAAATTTTATGTTATTTATTTTATTTATTATTTATTTATTTTTATTTTTATTTTTTTTTATTTATTGTTATTTTTTTTCTTTTTGACGATAAATAAATTGCTTCGACACACCAAATATTAAAGGAAGAACCATTTTTTTTCCCAAAACGTTGCGCCAATGCGCCATAAATGAAAATATTTCTTCGAGTTGTTCCAAAATAAAACCTGTTTTATCATAATAATCGGGTTCATCAACGTTATCAAAAATAAAATAATAAAAAAAAATAAAATAAATAAATAAAATAAAAATAAATAATACCAAAATAGAACCCATCATTTATTAATTTAGCCTTCTTTAACTCTTTAAATAAAACCTAAATAAACTCCCGTTTTTTTTACTCCTTTTCCTTAAGTAGATCCAAAAAGTAAAATCTAAAAATCACTCCCAGTAGAAAAAGTAAAGTTCTGTAACAATAACCTTGTCATAAAACCTGTCAAACAACATTAAAGATCTACCAAAGAGCCCATACAGTTGCCCCGTCCATCTTTTGACAATGATTGGTCTAGACAGACCGCTGGTACTTCAACTTTATATTAGTGGCTTTAACAAATAAACATTTATACCAAATTTGGAATTCACCGTTTTTTGTGGCTTCCAAATAATTTTGGCTTAGTATTATTTGTTATATTTTTTTTTAAAAAAAATAAACGCGTTTAAAAATCTTCAAATTTAATTGGAGGACTTGATCAGCCGGGTTTAACGTGATTTAGATAAACTTAAAACGTTCCGTCCAATCTGGGCCAATCTGGAGTTTGCCGATTACACCGATTACACAGATTTATTTGATTTTTTTTACAAATCGTTAAATTTGAACGCGGAAGATCAAAAAATGTATATATCATGTGATCTTCTTTTGTTTATCGACGGTAAATTTCTTTTTCCGTAAACATTTTTTAAAGTTTTTTTTTTTCTTTTTTCTTTTTTTCTTTTTTTATTCCATATTTGTTTCATAAAAATTATCGAAATGGCGAAATCTAAATTCTCACTCGTTGGAAAAATTACATTGTCTTCAATAGTAATTTATTGTCTTGCATTATCAGCGTTAGAATCTTTGGTAGTTGTTTATCATCATGCTTTTGTCGTTAAATTTATACTCACACCCCAAGGAAAAGGAATCTCTGATTCAGATCTTATTTATCATGGAATGTGAGTTATCATTTTATTTTATTTATCTTTTCATCTTTTATAATATTCATCAAATTTTTGATTATATTATTTTCCTAGATTTTTTTTATCGCTCATTTATCAAGTGGCTTTTTGTGTGTACTCATTAATCACGAGAAATTCAATTCAACTCATGGCTCTCGTTGTATTTAATATTCTTTCTCTCGCGTATGCTGGAGTACAAATTTATCAACATATAATACTTGAAGAAGAAGGTACTATTGGAGCAGAATTTAAACCTGATGATAAATTTAAAACTCCTGAAGATGCGAGAGATTTCTTTGTTAAAAGAATGAGACCAATTGAATATATTATCGCTTCATTAGTGTTAACATTTTCAATTTATTTAAGTTTTTTATCATATAAATTAACAAAAGAATTTGGTTGGGAAAATTATAAAACTTATACCGCTGATTTAAGAGTTCGTAAGGCTTACGTCTCACTTACAATTTTACAAACTTTAGTAAAATTAGATATATTTTTTTTAATAACTTATGCTATACAACTTGTTCCATCAAAATTAATTGGTTATTCCAGATCAATATTTGAAACCGTTTTGGTATTTGTTATCGGTTTCTTATTATCATCATTGGCTTGGTATTCTGTTGACAAAGAGATGAAATATATTTTATTGATTGTAATTAATTTATGTTGTATCTCTTTAGCTTATATAGTTTATAGACTTATTGGTATTAATTCTCCTGTACCTGATGATACAATTGATCCTTATCAATTTACGAGAAGACTTTTAACTTTTACTTTATCCGTTACCTTTGTACTTGTTTGTGCTACTATTTATTATGGTATTATTTGTTTTAGAAATATGACTCGTGGGATATATATTTATACTGTATATGGTCTTCCAGGATCAAAAAATGATAATAATATTTCTCCTGATGAAATCAGAAAGTCAAAAAGAGCTTCAAAAAAAGCTGAACTCGTTCGTACATCAACTGCCATCAGTTTAGATTAAGGAAGAAGGGAGAATAGAAAAGGGAAGGAAAAAATGACAAAAGAATATTAATTTAATTCGTTTATGTATATAATTGTATATATATAGAAAGTTTTATTATTATTATTATTATGATACCATGTGGCGCAGTTCATATTTTATTTTTAATTATATATATATATATATATATTAATATTAATAATAATAATACTTTGTGATCTAGAAGAAAAGGAGAATAAATTAAAAAATAAATAAAAATCTTTATAGAATTACCTATTAAAGTGATTACATAATATTGGGCTGTGAATGGAATTTTCGATTTCGGTTCGGTTCGGTCGAATGTTCTTTCATCTCCGGTTTTATTAATAACCAAAAATGAAAAGATATGTTGTGATATTGTAAACATAGTTTAATTTGACAATTCTGACATATTAAATCCATAAATTCTATGAATAAGTTTATTTATTACAAATAAGCTTATCTCTAAATGTAAACAAATGAAAGATTAAACAAAAGATGATAGAAAGTATTTAGTATTTTTTTGATTTAAAAGTATAATAAAATGAGAAAAGATTTTTAGCCTATAAACAAATAAATGACCCGTTCCAAATAATGAATAAATATTTAATTTTGGTACCTTCAAAAAATTATAATTATTCCTTATTAATAATTATTAGACAAATTATATATATTATATAAAACTAATTTTAGTAAAATGAAATGCCGAATTATTAGTATTATTATTTGGAATGCAGTCAATGAATCAATTTTAGTAATTGATGCATTCAATCATAATATTACTTTGTTATCCTAAAAATAATCGTATGGCGCTTTTTTTTTTTTCAACGAATTGGTATGACATTTACATAAAAGTTATATGAATGATGAGATAAATTTATTTGTTAAAAAATAAATATGATCGATTGATCAGATTATTAATTTTTGATAATACAAAATCTTATTAAGAAAACATCGAAATGCCGCAGGTTATCAAGTTATTCTGCGCATGCTTGGCATTCCCGAATTTTTTGGCCCGAACGATTTTATATAATTATTACACAATAAACACTTAATTATCACATGAGCTTTTAACTCGGCCTACCGGACCGGGCCGGGCCGAGCTTACCGGTTAAATTCCGGATTGAGGCTCAGCTAATTCACTATTATTTTCACATGTTCCACATGTTCACATGCTCTACTTTATCCGAGTTTAAAAAATGGTTATGTTACCCATATGGATTACATATGTCCTCTAATAGTTTAACCAAAAAATCAAAATAGTTAGTTATTTAACCATGTGATCCTTAAAGCCGGCATTAAATTATCGGGCATTCGGACGTCCTTAACGTACAGCAAGGGGGGGGGGTGGTGTACGATATTAACGTACGAACTGGCCCGAGTTTAGGAGTTATGCACTTGCACGTGATTGCGTTAACGTTAATTCGTACATACTGTATGATCGAATTGTTCAAAGTATTTTTAACCAATAATTCTTAGTTGCATTAACTTTACATTTAGACCATTTAAACCATTTAAACCCTGGAAATACAAATTATGTACCAGTTTTTGGATCTAATAAAGTCTATTTTAACCATACTATCATTAAAGATTGTTATCATTTAAATAACATTCATTCTCAATCTCATATTCAGTCTTATATATACGAATATATCAAGTGATCATAAGTAGCAAACTTCATTATTTAAAATTGTATATAATAACAATACTTGAAATTTATATGCTAATTATGTAACTTTTGAAATATTATAAACTGTAAAGTTATAAACTAATACATTGTAAATTTACGAATTATTATGGTCAAAATATTTACAATTTATGCAATTTTTCAAAATTTTACAAGACTTCCAAAAAACAGGTCCCAAAAAAATTAAAATAGGTAAATATATAAAAAACATAAAATTTTTCTATCTAAATGCATATCTTTTCTAAATACTCATTTTTTCAAATTTTTATTATAGTTCCAACTCTTAAAATAATGTATTTAAAAAGAGTTGACTGTAGTTATAATTTATATTCAATAATTTTCTTAATATTAAAATTATTTGAAGAATATTTAAAAAGGATCTAAGTTTTGATCTAACTATTAAAAATTATTTTTAAAATACTTTTTTTTTCAAATATTAGCAATTAAATTGATTAAATTAAAAATATTAACTGAAAGTAAAAAGTGAAATTGAAACACTTATTTTATAAAGATTATAGGTTGAATATAATTTTAAATTTTAATATAACAAAGTAGTATGATTTTTCCAATTCTAGCTTACCTAATATTTAAACTACTACAGCCTATATAAATTTACCCATAAACTTCCCATATATTTCCTTAAAATATCTAAAATTAGTACATTAAAAGCTGGTTAAAAATCAGGATCAATCAGATTTTTAGTTTTTATTATTTTAAATAATCAGTATTTCAAATTTTTAATAGACCTATAAATTATATCATTAATATTAATAATTTTTAAATTAATACATTTTTTAATCAGTAAAAAATAAACAACATATAATTATTAATAAATAAAATTCTAATATATTATAAAACTTTATAATTTATAAAAAAATTAATTAATAGTATTTTACTTATTAAATAATCTAATTTTCTATTAATTGATATTATTGATATATATATATTTTTTACCTATTATAAAAGAACTTTTAATAAATAATTAAAATAATACAGTCAACCCTTGTTATAATGAATTCTAGGATTCAAACTTCAACTTCGCTATAAGGTTATAGTGAAGATTTTAAGAGATTTGATTGGTTAATTCGTTATAGCGAGAGGAAATTTATTATAGCTATCTGAAAAATTCACTATATCAAGGGTTCGCTATATCAAGGTTTGACTGTACAATCTTTACTATATTTAAAAAATTCCAAAATTCAACTTTATTATTAATCTTACAGTAAAATCTAATATTATGATTATTTGCTAAATAATATTATCTAACAAATGCTAAAGTATAATTTTAAATTCTTCTAATAAATATATAATATATTTAAAATAAAATTAAGTAACTTTAATAAAATAGATTTCTATAGGTAAATTGTAATAAAATTTTAGTTATTAAATCAGATATGCTTTTAAAAAATAATAATCCAGATACTTTAAAAACTAATTTGTAATCATCTATAAATATTTACTTTTAAAAATATTAGTATAGTATATATATTGGTAATGTAAATATTTGATTAAAACTCCGCAACCTGACCTGACAGATCGGGTGACCTGACAGGTTGACCTGAAATATTCAGGTCAGGTTATCAAATTCATGACCTAACACGGGTCAAGTCAGTGCTGGTTGGTACCTAACCGATCTGTTGACCTGATATATATTTGGGTCAAATAAATTAAAAAATACCAAAACTAATAATGATTCTAGCATTTTTATATGTACAATCGAAAAAAAATGCTAAAACTATCAGTTTTGGCATTTTTACATGTAAAATCAAAAGAAAAACGCCGGAACTAATTATTTATCTAAAATATTAATTTTTTTAAAAAACATTTGAAAAGCCTTTAAAAAGTATTTTAAAAGCATTTTAAAATGCCCTTTTATGTTATTTTCATAATGTTCTTATTAGTACTCATAAGCTCGTTGTTACAATATTACAAAACAATTTTAAAAGGCTTACAGAAGGCTTTAAAATACATATTATTTAATAATCATCTTAAAACAATTTTATTATTAATGCGAACTATACCTATATAATTATTAAATAGCAGTATAAAGAAAATCATTTTTGAAGTAATTTCTATTGTTAATATCATAGTTTTCTACTGTACAGGAAGTACCACAATCATGCACAAAATGAATTTTTTGATGTGAATTTATAATTGAAATTGAATGTATTCGCTTCCAATTTTTGTTACGTCCTTAAAGTAAATACCTATTACATTGCATAATTTGATTAAACCCAATCAAATCAAACCATTCAAATGATAAGAAATATGATAATTATTGTCATTTGATCGGTGTACAAAAATTGCTTGAATACGTGCAAACCATTTTTCATTTTCAATATCATCATTGTCTTCTTTTCCTTCTATCTCAACAACGTCACCTGCTTGAAGTTTTATGTTTTCTTCGATTATTGTATCATCATCTATAATTGTAAAAGAAAGATACTGATAAAAAAAATAAATAAATTAATATTATAGTATGTCCATGATATATCTGAAACTATATTTTCATCAAGTTTACTTTCTGAAAATGTATTTTCTGTTTGTTCCATTTACCACGAACTTTTATATTAATATAATTGGATAAGGATGACGTAAAATAATTTTCTTGATCTATTAGTATATAGATTTCAAATAAGTGATTTAATATTCTGTAAGTAAACTAAAAAATGTAGTTGCTTATAATACCTTCTTCAATATCTTCATTTGAATATATTTGCGAAGTTAAATACCATCTATCAAATAAACTTTTGATTTTTCCATTAATTTGTATATTATTATATAGTAAACCACAATCTATTAAATATCTTGAATTATAAATTGTAGTTAGTGATCAAAAATAATTATGGGAGACATTTCTTAAATAATTATTACCTAAGACTTTGCAATGTGTTTTCTCGTTTGATAAAATCTAATTCTACATTTTTCTTATTGATATGTGGTATATAACTTTTATATATTCAATGAACCATTTCTTTCAAAGATATTGATGCATTAATAAGATTGCCAAAGCGTCATGCATGTTCAGAAAGATGACGAAGAACATAAAGGTTTGATAAATTTGAAAACTCTTCTGAAAATACCTATTAATTTTAATTATCAAAAGTTAATTGCTAGAATAAAATCTTATTACTAAGTAAATTTTACTTTTAACAAATTAATAGACAAGTTTTGCAACATCGCATCTAATCTAACATAATCATTATCAGACATTGATTCCACAAATACTGCTTTTGAACATATGGCAAACTTAACCCAACATTGTTTAATCATCGATATTGCTTGTAAATTTAATCATAATTGGTTATTTTCTTTAATACGTTGCATCACATTATCTTTGATAGAGCGTTTATTAAAACATCTACGTAATAGAAATGGCATCATTATAGCTAACCTTAATGTATCAGACATAAAGTAACTGTTCTGATATAATATGGGTTTTGTTGACGTGACCAATATGATGGAAATTCAAATGATTTCCATACAGTAAGAAAATTAGCTTTTCCATCTCTTGTAAAAGATTCTAATGTAATACACTGGTAAAAAAATGATTTATCTTACACATATCTTACACATATTGGGTACTCAAAATGTAGAAAATCATACACAAATAATACACATATCATACACATATCGGGTACTAATATATATATCATACATATATCAGGTACCTGATAGGTATACTATATATATAAGTACCCGATATGTATATGATATGTGTATTATTTGTGTATGATTTTCTACATTTTGAGTACCCGATATATGTAAGATATGTGTAGGATATGTGTAGGATAGACCATTTTTTTACCAGTGATATTAAGCAATCTGCCTCCCAATCCAGCCACTGCATAAAATGCATCTTGTGGTGTTTGTGTATGACAATCTCGAAATAATTGATCCAAAACATTTGGTTTAATACATAAACTGTGTTCTTTTGCAAAAGCTGTTTGTAATAAAGGTACATCATGTAATTATTGCAAATAATTATCAGTAAGGTGATAATATCTTTCATGTTTTTTAATATCATAATCAATTTCAGTAAAAGTATCTTTAAACACTTTGCAAGTTCTGCATCCATAATTTGCATTTTGACGTAAGATTCTAGCAAGGTCATTACCTTGAGATAGATTAGCCGTAGTCAAGCCCAATCTACCAGTCACCCAAATCTCTTCTTCCCCAATCTTCATTACAATGCCATGTTGTAATTAAGGTTACTTGCCAAAACCTGTTTGGCCTAATGCCGAAAGGTGAAACCTCTTATATAGTGCCGAAATGCTAAAACGCTGAAACTGCAAAACCTGTCAAAATTGCAAAACTGCTGAAATATGCCGAAACCTCTATAATAGGTTTCTCCGTAATTTCAGCATAGTTGATCATAGAATTTGCATATAGTTACGCCAAGTTACACCAATTAATAATATAATTTAAATGATCAAATAATCTACAGATAAAAGATTAAACTTCAATATTTTACCGTCGTCTTAGTTCTTTTAAGCTTTATCTAGTGTTAGAATTTTCATTTCTAACTCTCATATTAATATTATGATATTAAAGGGCTTATATTCATTAAAGGAAAATGCATAACATGCATTTAATAAACCCAATTCCATCATCTCCTTTAACACTAAACTAAAGTTTCTTTTACTTTCTTTCGTTTTCTTAATAATATAATTAATAATAAACTGTTTCAAATGACTGATTATATAGAAGATTCACCTATTAAAAATAAAAATAGAGGAGGTCAGCCACCTAATAGCATTTGGGAAGATATTAATAAAGGAGAAGCTGTTGGTTCTGGCAAATTTGCCGCCTCCTGCAAGTACTGTAAAAATACATGGTCACGCGATAAAGTTTCAAAGCTTGAAGAGCATCTTTCAAACCATTGTCCAGATGCACCAGTAGCAGTTGTTAGAAGGTATATGACTAAAGTAATGGAACAGCAAGTTAAGTCCAAGTCATCCAAAAAAAAAAATACTCTGAAGGTCAAAGTAACATGAATAATTACTATGATTCAACAGAGCTTAACGAATAAAAATGTACACGAATTAATCGTGCATTAGTTAAATTTTTTATTGCGTGTGGAATTGTGTTTAGAATAGTAGAACATCTCTTTTTCATCAATTTTATAAAAGAGCTTAATGTCAGGTATAATACACCAACAAGGGAAGTATTAGTAAATCAACTACTTGAACGTGAATTAGCTCAAGTGAACTTCAAAGTTAATTCTGAGTTTGAAAAGGAAACAAATTTAACGTTAGGTTTGTTAAATTAAATAGGCTATCATACGTGATTTTTATTTAATCTTACTTACTATATAATATTAATTTATAATTTAGCCTTTGATGGTTAGACGTCTGGTACATATCGTTCAATTTGGAACTTCATTGTAATGACTTTGTCGCGTAAAGAATATCTTTATCAACTTTCTGATTTGTCTGAAAATTCGCACACTGCAGAATATTTAGTTACGGTAATTGAAAAGGTTATAGAAGGTATTGGAAAAGATCGAATATGTACTGTAGTTTCTAATAATGTGGCCAATGTTCGTAATGCACGAAAAATTATACATGAGAATCATCCAACGATTGAGAATGTGCGATGTGTTGCACATTCTATTAATTTAATTGCATGCAACATCGTCAAAGAGAAGTTTGGGGAACGTTTATTAAAACGTGTTAATATTTTGACAACCTTTTTTAGAAGTTTTCATCAGGCTAATGCAAAACTTGCTCAAATAATTAAAGAAAAAGGAATTAGTGGAGGATATTGCAAGACACGCTGGACTACTGCTAGTAAATCCGTAAATTCAGTAATAAATTTGGAATCAGCACTAGAAGAAATGGCCAGCGATCATGATAAAGTGCTAACAAATGACAAAATAAAACCGATTATTCAATCGAGAAATTTTTTTTCAAATTTACGAGTTCTTAGATTTGTTCTGGATCCTCTAAGAAAAGCGGTACTTTCATTAGAATCAAGAAGAGCTACACTTGCAGATTGTTTCCTAAGCTTGGCAAGACTTGCAGCTACATTAAAAAAATTACCCAAATCATTAAATCCTGCATTCTGAAGTCATTGTATCAAAGTAATAAATGAAAGATTTGATGAGTTCGATGATGATAAGTATATTACTTGTTTTTTTATAGATTTCAGATTTAGAAACGCGCCACTTAAAAAATGCGCCCTCATGAGAATTATCAAATGTGCAGCTTCAATCGGGAAAAATTTAGGTTTTGACCGTTACGAAGCTAAAACTTTATATGATCAAATACAGAAATATATTAATGAGCAAGAACCATTTGACCTAGATATATAGCACTTATAATATTATCCTAAAGCTCATTAAATCTACGTTTTATTTCTTCTCCATCAGTGCTCTTTTCGTCTCCTAATTGTATTTCATAATTAACTCTCTCTATTAGTTGTTGGAAGTCCCATGCTTCTATTTCTCTATCTAGTATTTCAGTAAAATTTTCCCATTGCACATTAGTTATTTTACTGATATCCACTATACGTTTATCTTAATGTAAATCTGGATCCTGTAATTGATTTGGGACACAATGCCGAAAATTATTCCTAATGAATCCTGATATATTTAGCATTATTGATATAATACTATGGTGACTGTTTGTAACCATCTGTAATAAGTGCACCAAAAATTCTACTGGAATCACATCGGGTTCATGTGTGATCCAGATTTGATCAATTCTTGATTTTGAGATAGAAGCTGATCTATTTTTGTTTTTATCCCATTTCTCATGTGTGAATAACTCTGCATCTGAATAGAGAATTTGGCACATATCATAGAGACCTAACTGCAATAATTATATTAGAAATTGAGATCCTGGTTGTCCAGTGCTAGGCAATCGATCTATTTTATTATTAATTATGTCATTAAAATCACCTAATACAATGTGCAGTACTATGGTGTTATGAACTGATCGGTTATGTCCTTCCATAACCATTTTCAATTCATCGATCAAACTTTTCCTCATGTCTTGATCGTTAGGAGCAGCGTATATTGATCATACCCATATTTCTCTCTGTACGAACAGGAATTTAGCTATTATGATATATGGGGATATGTGCACTACTGAGTAATAATGCTTCATCCATCTGTTATGGATCACAAGTGCCGTTCCTGATCTTTTAGTTTTTTGATCATGTTCACTGAAGATTATCGAATAAACTTTTGACTTAATGTCCTAATTTATATAATATTCCTGTCAATAGTCTATATTAGTTTCTGATATAGCCATAATTAAGGTTGCTTGCCGAAACCTAGAGGTTTAGGCAAGATGGCATTTCACCGAAAAGCAAAATTCTGCCGAAACTATATTAAAGTTATATTAAAAAACTGGCAAAACTTTGGAGTTAGGCGAAACTGCCAAAACTTATTATAAATGCTGAAACGTCCGAAACTCTGCCGAAACTATAATAAATCTATAGTAAAATTTTGACGAAACTAATCGTAGGATTTTGAAGAGGTTTAGACAAGCAGCCTTAGCCATAATATCGATGCTATTTTCATTAATGAATTCCAATAAGTTATAAAGTTTCTGTATAGACAGGACACTAGCAACTCTAAAAACATTGAATCTTTCGTTTCTTGTTTATTCAAATTCCCCTTAACAAATCTTAGCCTTTGTCTTGCTAAGAATACATTAATACTTTCTTCACTTGTCAATAAATCAACTACTTCTTTTATGTTGTCTTGATTCTTTCGAAAATCCTCCTTTTTAACCGTTGGTTCATTTGTTTTTGGGTGTATATTTTCTTTTTCTGCTTCACCACCACTGGTAAAAAAATAATTTATCCTACACATATCTTACACATATTGGGTACTCAAAATGTAGAAAATCATACACAAATAATACACATATCATACACATATCGGGTACTAATATATATATCATACATATATCAGGTATCTGATAGGTATACTATATATATAAGTACCCAATATGTGTATGATATGTGTATTATTTGTGTATGATTTTCTACATTTTGAGTACCCGATATGTGTAAGATATGTGTAGGATATGTGTAGGATAGACCATTTTTTTACCAGTGCACTGACCCGCTTTGTATTCTTTTTGTTGTTATTGTGACCATTCATTACTTGCATGCTATATTGAAAACGCGTTGTTGTCCTAATTACTCTTGTGTAGATTGCCTAGAGCTTGGCAATTTTCCCTTCCTTTTGTTATTACTATGCGTGTAACTTTATTTATCATCTTGTATAACCTTCGCTTTTGTTTTTGTTTAGACCGGCTAAAGAAAAAACACCTCCCATTAGATTTTTTTAATGTGAAAAATGTAAAATATATATTATATTATATATATATTAAAAAAATCTATTCTGCTACGTAAATATATATCTGACTATTAATAATTTAATACTCTGCTACGCATAATTATATCTGACTATTTTAAAATTATGTTATCAAATAAGCAATAATAAATTTCACATAGGAAAAATTTTTATATGTTAGTTAAGCAAACTCAAAAACTACCTTTATATATATTGTTTGAGGTCCTATTTTTAATTATAATAATTATTTAAAAAAATAAATTTTTATTAAAATATAATATTTTTTAAAAAGAATTTATAAAACTATTATAAATATAATTAATTTTATATATTTTAATAATAAAACTATAATTTTATATAATTAAAATTAAAATTAAAAATTATTATTATATAGTTTAGTCAATAATGAAACTGAAACTAGTTGGTGATGAAACTGAATTTTTTTGCAAAAAGAGTTTAGGCAGGCATCACTAATGATAATACAGGTGACATATTATGCAGATGACAAATAGATATCAGATCACAAAAAAATTCTAAGTTGATAAGATAAATAGGCCAGTTCATAATTGTTCAATTAGCATTTTTGATCGGGTTACATTAAATTTTACGATCAACGTTTATAATTGAAATGCTTGATCACATATATTAATTAATCTATAAATACAAAAGTTGTCATGTAGTCATTACTTTCTTAGCTATCAGTGCCTATTTTTCTGATTACCATATACACAGTGAAATTCGATAAACCGGATCTATCAGTTCCACTAAAAATATCTGGTTTATCAGGATATCCGGTTTAGTGAAAAAATTTCGATATATTGAAAATCTATTATATTGAATTTTTAAAAAATTTTCATGCTAATAAAACTAATATACACTATAATTTGATTTTTTCATCTAGTTTTAAGTTATAGAGGTCATGAAAATGAATATAAAATATTTTAATTGAATATATAAGTAATATTTAACTTCAGCCAGAATTAAGATTTTTATAATTCCGGCCAAATTTAAGATTTACCGAATTATGTTACTTAAATTTTATTGGTTTCCAGTCACGTGATCCGGTTTATCGAATCATTTTTACTATAGCTGGTTAGAAAATTGATCCGTTATAGCAAATATCGAGCTTTTATTAGTAAACTCTGATATATCGAGCCTATTTTAATATACGTGATTTAGTTCTAGCAAAAAAGTCCGGTTTAGGCCCAAATCCAGTTTATCGAATATCCGGTTTATCGAATTTCACTGTGTAATAATCCTGTAATGTATATTTTATAATAATTGATAATATAATTGCTATTATAATTTAATATATATTAAAATACCATATTATAATGAAATGTAAAAAAATAATAATTTTGTAATATATAACAATTATCCTTTTATATTAGTTACAATATTAATATTAAATATCATACTTGTTAATAGACTTATTAATATATATGTTATTAAATATGATATTTACATGACATGTCAAAAATTCCTAATATTATTTAAAAAGTATTATAAAATACTACCAAAAAAATCACTACTGATAGCAAAGTTTATTCTTATAAAGTATAATTAAAATTTTACAGCAGTTAAAATGTCTAAATACAAGAAAATAAGGGAATTATTATCTTTTTATATTATTACAGCTTATCAAGATATGGAAAATAAAGATTTATTTGAGGAAGAAGGTGATTCAAATAAAGAAGATGATGATGATTTGGTAATGCTTGGACTAACCTCATTACTCAGAATAAAATATTTAGAGCAAAGATCTTATCATGTAGCAAAATCAAAAGATTGGTATAACTATATTTTACCAAAATATGAAGACTGTAGATTTAAAAAAATTATTAGAATGAACTCTATAAATTTTCAAAAGCTTGTTTCCCTATTAATTACTCATCCAATTTTTCAAAATAATAGGAATCATTTACAAGCTTCTGTTGAATTACAACTTGCAATTTTTTTGAGAAGAATTGGTTCTAAAGAAGATATATTTGGATTATGTTCAAGATTTGGAATTACAAAAGAAACTATTTATTTATACTGTAAAAGAGTAATGATTGTGATTTTTTCTTTAAAAAAAACTTTGGTTAAATAGCTAACAGGTAAAGCTAAGCAGAATATACATGAAGGATTTAAAAATATTGGTGAAATGAAAGATGTTATAGGTGCAATAGATGGAAGTTACATTGTATTAGCAAATAAATGTGCTATTAAAGCAACCTGAAACATATTGGAATAGAAAAAAAAAATATTCTATACAATTGCAAGGAATTGTAGATTACAGAGGTATGTTTATAGATTATGAGATTGGATGGCCTGGCTTAATTCATGATACTAAGGTTTATAAAAATTCATATTTTTATCGAAATGTTTCTAAAATTATTAAAGAAGAAGAATATTTACTTGGAAACTCAGCATATCCTATATTTATTTTTTTAATTAAACCTTTTGTAAATTCTCAAAATCCTTCACAAATTCAATTTAATGTAATTCATTCTTTACATAGAGTAGTAGCTGAAAATGCATTTGGAAGATTAAAGAACAGATTTATTACTTTAAAAGAATTAAATATTAGAGATACAGTCAACTCCCTCTATAGTCACTCCCTTTATAGTCACATTCTACTACACAGTGAAATTCGATATAACGGAACCATCCGTTTTAGTAAAAATATCCGGTATATCGAGACTTCCGATATATCACACTAGTCGAAAAAGGAATATTCGGCCTTAATACAATTTGGCCTATATTCGACTAGAATTAATAAAATTCGACTTCAATTAGTAAAGATCTACGATTAGACATATATTCAACCTAGTTGAATTATGTTAATCAAACGTTACGCGTTACGCGATACGCGTATTAAAATAAAAGTTTAAAAAAGGATGATCCTTTTTTAAACTTTTTTAATTTTCTTCCTTCCCTCCTCGCCATTTCCCTTCCTTCGTTCCCCTTTTCCTTCGTCCCAGTTTCTCTTCTTCCCCTTTCCCTCCCTTCGTTCTCCTTTCCCTTCCTTCGCTTTTCCCTTTATTACCCTTTCCCCTTTCCTTTCGTCACTTATCTCTTTCGAAGGTATACATATACCTTCGAATTTTTACTTTTTTTAACGAAACGTTTCACTAACGTTTTCGTTTTTTTCTTTTTTAGATTCAAGACGCCCATTTAAAAGGCTTGGGTGGGCTTCCGAAGTATGGAAAAACCAAGTTTCGTAAGTACGAAACTTGGTTTATTATTTTTTTTTTTTAATTTAATATGAACGGTTACTAACCGTTCTTTTTTTACTTTTTTTTTAGGTTCGGCCGTTCGGGTGGGCTTCCGTGTTCCGAAGAACGGGAAAATTCCAAAGATTCGTAAGAATCTTGGATTTTTTTTTTATTTTTTTAAAAAAATATTAATGAACGGTTACTAATAACCGTTCTTTCTTTTTTTTAGGATCGGGTGGAGTGGGCTTCCGACCTTCGGGAAAAGAAGAACCAAGATTAAGAATACGAATCTTGGTTTATTTTTTTTGATTTTTTTTTAATATTATTATGAACGGTTACTAATAACCGTTCTTTTCTTTTCTTTTTAGGTCTCAGGTGTCTCGGGTGTCTTCTGAAGAACGGAAAAAACCAAAGATTCGTAAGTAAGTACGAATCTTGGTTTTTTTTCTTATTTTTTTTATTATTATGAACGGTTACTAACCGTTCTTCTCTTTTTTTTATAGGTTCGGATGGATTGCTAAAGAACAATCAAAGATTCGTATATACGAATACATGAATCATATAATTGTGGAATTGTATTAGAATTAGCAATATTTTTTGTAAATTAGATAGATGCAATAATAATAATATAATTATAAAGTATTTAAGCATTAATAAATACATTTATTTAATAAATTTGATAAAAAAAATCAAAATAAATTCATAAATAAATGGGTTGTTATTAGACCATAATTCGGCTTAAAGTTTTAAGGTCGAATATTGGTCAATTTAAACCTAAATAATGGTCGAATAATTAGTCCGAATTTGGGACGATTGGCACCCTAAATGCGCCCGAAAATTCGACCTCAATTTGACACAGGTTAGACCATTATTCGACCTATATTCGACCTGGTCAAATTTAGGCCGAATTGTCCTTTTTCGACTAGTGTCAAAAAATTTAAAAAATTTTGATATACCGAATTTTATATATAAATCATATGAAATTCCGTTATATCAAGTTTTTATTTGTGCGACATGTGCGACGAACATTGAAAATTTAGATTATTTTTATTTAAAACATTATTTGAGAAATTTTATATACTGAAATTTACCAAAACTTAAAAAAATTTTGCTTTTTCTTACTATCTGAAATAATTTTTTATAAAAAAAAATTATCATGTTGCTCAAAAAAAAATGAGATTATCTGTATCACGTGAAAATACTGTAATTTTATTGGTTTAAAATTGTGAATCGTCACGTGTTCCGGTATATCGAACCATTTTTATTATAACCATTCTGTTATTTGTTCTGTTATAGCTATTATCGAGATTTTACTAATAAATTCCGTTATATCAAACTTATTTTAATATATGTGATTTGGTTCCGGAAAAAAGTTCCGGTATAAGGCCAGTTCCGGTTTATTGGAGTTCCGTTATATCGGATTTCACTGTGTATATAGTAAGGTTGCTTGCCAAAACCTCTCCAAAATCCTGCGATAAATTTCGGCAAGATTTTATTATATGTTTACTATAGTTTTGGCAGGGTTTCGGCAGTTTCGGCAAATGGGGGTTTCGGCATTTCGGCAAAGTTTCGGCAGGATTTTTAATATGATTTAATATAGTTTCAGCATTTTCCGTATAGGTTTCGGCAGTTATTAAGAAGGTTTTGGCAAGCAACCTTAGTATATAGTCATACCAGTTAAATGTTCAAAACACTTTATTATTAAAATCTATCCTATATAGTCACAATCTATCTATAGTCACTATCACACCTATCCTCAAAAATCTTATATTAAAAAAAACCATTTATAATCACAGTTATATAAAGAATATATTAAATAACTTGGCATCTAATAATCGTACAAAGATGTATCATAGTTTGTTAGAATCATCTCACTGAGACGAATCGAATGGTGGTAGTTTTATCCTTTTCCTGTGCAAACAGTCTTATGACTTTATCTTTTATTTGTATTTTAAAATCGAAAATTGAACGAACAGTATTAAGAAAAAATAAGAAAATAAACTAATAAAAAATAAAAAGAGTAGCTTCACGACTCATACAAGTAAAGAAATCTAAACTAAAATAAAATTAAAGCAAAGAAAAACTAAACTATTACAGAATCGCATACCCCAACTTTACCCAAAGGTCAGTGTGAGTCAACTATCCAACATCAAAAAATCCAGTCTGTTACCAGAAAGAAATCCTAAGAGGTTGAACTGTTAAGCGGCGCAGAAAATCCAAGTGCGAGATCCATGATCCACCCTGAATTATAGAAGAGGATATCTAAGAAATCCAAGAATCCTGAGAAACTGTCGCCAAAGAAGAGTTGTTCTTTTGTGAAGGAGTAGCAATAGAAGAAGAAACTATAGACGGGCCACGTAATTTGGAAGCAGTCGAGATACCCTGCGACTCTTCCCAAGCGTGAAAAAGAACATTCCGACATAGCCAAATTTCACCATATAATTCGACTTGGAAATCATTAAGAAGAGGAGAAATAGTCTTGTATATAACAGAAAGAGGAAAGTGTTGATTCAAAAATGCCGTTAAATGCGTAGGCAACAATCCTCGAGTAAGCCAAAGACAAGATGAAGAAGGAACTTCATAGTTCCAACAATCCAAAGCAAAAAATTCAGTTTGAAAAGAAATATCCAATGATTTCAAGGATAGGAAAGAAGATAAACAAGAATCTCTAAATTTAATGACTTCAGACCGGTGTGTCAAGCAGGGATTTAAATCTGGTAAAATATAAGGACAAGTCCAAAGATGATTCAAATTTTCAGGAGCAGAATTACACTGCGAACAGAGCCAGTCAGGAGAGTATAAGTAAGGTTTGCGTTGTTGAAGAGTAGTTAAGGTAGGCAACATATCCAAAAGAAGTTTAATGCGGAAAATCCAAAATTCAGGACGACCATTCCTATGTGAAGCAAAACCTTTAATTTGTGACAGGCAAAAATATATACCAGCCCAGTCAAAAAGTGAAGGAGAACCAAGAGCAGTAAAACGCGTAAGTGAACAGAAAGATAAAAGAGCACGAGCATCTGCTATAGAGCGGAGAAAATGATGAATATTCACATCAATAGGCAAAGAATTAAAAGTCAACAAGCATGGAGCATAACAAATGGCTGAAGGTAGAGCAGTGGGTTGTAAAGATGAATGAGCATCTTTTGCCAGAGAATCCGCTTGTAAATTGTAGAGATCATCGCCATGAGCAGGGACTTTAATCAAAACAACTTTAAGATTACGATCCATGATAAGTTGTCGAATAGAAAGCCAAAGAAGATGATTAGGTTCTCAGAGCAACTTTAGTGAGAAGGGAGCATCAACAAACCGTGTCCATAGTGAAATTAACTGACTACAATCAGTATAAATAGAGATTGAAGAATCACATGAGAGGGCGTTCAATCCTAATAGAACAGCAGAAATTTCAGAACGCAAAGCTGAAGGGAAGTAAGAAGGGAGATGCATGGAGGAAGATTCTAGGACAAGTCCATCATCATCAAGAGCAATCCAAGCAGAAGTCATAGAAGAAGGCGAAGAATCATTGGTAGGACGAAACGAACCATCTGTATACAAAGATTGCACAGAAAGCGGTAAAATATTGTCTTCTATTCTATCCTTAAAGGAAGGAGAAAGAGTGGGAGGCGCGTTCGTCAAATGAACAAGAGCCAGTTTTATCCTTTTCCGATCACTGGCTGACGAGTTATTCAACAAAATGTTAAACATCGGCATTATAATATTTCTTGATTTACGTTTACTGCGCCATTTAACATTTTGCTAGATTTCTCGGTACCTAGTGATTGTAAAAAGACGATTTATAGCTCGTTGGAATCGCCTCATCGAGACAAATCGAATGGTGGTAAGCTCATCCCTCTGTGATCAATATTGACGGAGTTATTACTTAAAAACCATTTAATATTTTTTAATTTCGGAAATTAATCTAGTGATTGGATTTCGATGTATCTTATACCATTAGATTCGTCTCATCAAGACGAATCGAATGGTAGTAAGATTGTCTTTCTAGAATCAATATTAACAGAGTTATTACACAAAAACCATTAATATTTTTTTAATTTCGGAAATTAATCTAGTGATTGGATTTCGACATATTTTATACCATTAGAACCGTCTCATCAAGACGAATCGAATGGCGGTAAGATCATCTCTCTACGATTAATATTGGCGAAGTTACGATACAATAAAGTTTTAAGTATAATTCTAGCTAAAATTATGTTAATTTTTGGCCAGAATTATGATATACAAATATAATAAATTTTTTATATAGTCACATCTCTTTATAATCACCAAATATGAGGATCATCGCAACTCTTTCCTGAATTTTTGAAAATACTAATAAAAAAATTTATTTTTGAAATTTTCGTTCGAAAATTTCTAAGTGCTCGTTCAAAATACTAATATTTCCACAGTTGCTTTCCTCTTTACTGAGCTCTAAACTTTGTCTACACCTCCAGCTCCCTCTGTTATTAACCCAGATATTCCGCCGCCACCGCGTCCTGTTATTTCTACTCCCTCTGGAGACTGACCTTTATCTCCTACTAGTACCGCTGGCGTGCCTAACAAACGTTCGCGCGTTGTCTCTGATGACGCTATGAATGTTGATATAACTTCACCTTCTGCTTCAACTCCCAACCTTATTTCTACCGCTCCCTCAGATCTTCCTGTCAACAAAGTCCAAGTGCTTACATCTCCTCAAAATACTACCAATCCTGTTGAAACTGTTGACGCTTCTATCCATGCTCCCTCTAACACCAGTGGTAAAGGCAAAGCTGTCGCCTTTGATATTCCGGAACGACGACCATCCCCCGATGGTAATGCTGCCGCTATAAAATCCACACCATCTCGTTATTATGCTGCGGCATATTTACGCGACGCGCCTGTCGTGTTCAAGACAATTTTCCACCAATCGCTCCATGTGTGACGAAGTGGATTGCTCACTCTCCCGATATTCCTCATATGGCACCCGCGCACGTTGTGAAGGATCAGGCGATAACAAGAAAATCCTTGTCTTCTTCTTTGATCAACAGGATTTTACCGATTGTGTCAGCTCCCCACGTGCCGATCTTCTTGATTTGGCCTTTAGTCATTACTCCCCTGCAGACGCCAAGCTCAGTGATGAAATGAAGTCTTTGTTCGTCACTGATATCCCACTTTTCCTTACTGAGACTCAAGTCCGTCAGGCATTTTCCCGATATGGCACTGTAATTAAGTGTAAACTTACTCCTAGAAAGCATTATTACAATGGCCATATCCAGTTTTCCTCCGCGGATGCAGTTACCCAATTCAATGATATCTGGGCGATCATTTGCCTTGGTAATTCTTTACGTGTCTGCCCAGCATCTTTCTCGAAAGCCCAACGCGATAGCCGCAGAGAACATGTTGCTATCCTTGCCGGCATCCCTAAGAATATTAAAGAAGCTGATCTGTTAGAAATCGCTACTCAAGTCAACGCTAAGGCCCTTAACGTCCCTTTGTCTATCAGTTCTTACAAACCTAAACCTTATGTATATTTGAATTTCTCCTCATTTGAATCCCTTGAAGCTGCCAAAGAAATGACCGTGGCTTTTCGCGGCAAAGGATTAACATGGCACCCTCCCAATGAAGCACAAACTTTATGCCATGTTTGTGGGCGTCCTGGTTGTTCTCCCTCTGTATGTAATCCACGTCCTACTCGGAAAGTGGACGATCGCCTTAACAAACTTTATTCTCGTTTTAATGCTGGACCTAGACGTGGTCGTCAGGATTCGCGCCAATCACGTGACAATTCCACTTCCCGTTCAAGATCGCGTTCCAACTCTAGATCCCGCAATAATAATTCCTCTTCATCCCGTTCCAACAACAACAATAATACTTCTAACACTTCTCGTCCCAATACTTCTCAAAATAACAACCGGAACAATACTAATACTAATAATCATAGGAACAATGGATATTCTTCCGGTTCTACTCAACCTCCATACAAACCTCATTCTGTCAATTCTACATCACCTACTTCTCCATCGGAAAATCCTGCCCCTATGCTTCCTCAACATATTATTGATGAATTAAAGGCGCAGATTAAAGAGATTACTACTACCCTTAAATCTCTTGACGAAACTGTTTCCTGGATGCAGGATACTATCACGAATCATGATTATAGAATTTCTGAGCTTGAATCAATGATGAATTATGATTGCGGTAATCCTGGTGACTCAGATTTGTACCCACCTCATGACGATCAAGAAACTCATTCCTATAATCATGGATGGGATGATACTCCAACCCAAGACACGAATTCTGGATTCAATCTTCCTCCCAATACTTCTTCTCTTATGGACGTCTTTCCTGATGCTTCCTTCTCAGCCCTGGATCCTAGCTCCATCCTATCAAGACGACATGTCCCCTTACCTGTCTCCCGACCTACTAATACCACCCCTGATGCTAACGCTTCTCGTTTGCAATCAGAAATTTTTAATGTTACTACTACACAAAAGAATCTTTCTGCTCAACTTGGTTCGATTATGGAAAAATTGGACTCCTTCTCTCCTTCAAAACCTTCCCCTTCCAATGATTGAACACCAATTTATATCGGGTGTATCACAGGGATTTCACCCTCCTAATAGTGCGATACTTAATGATAATAGTCCTAATATTCCGTCTTCTTCTTCCTTTTCTTCCCCTCTTATTAACTTTGGACAAATCAATGTTAATGGATTATGTTCCCCTGTTCGACAATTGCATTTGTTAAATTATTTTCTCCATTCTTCTTTTGGCGTTTTATCTTTAAACGATACTCGTCTTACTTCTTCTGGTGCCAAATTTATTTATCAAAATGAACATTTCCAACATAATTTTAAGTCCTATTGGGCTCCTTCCCCTTCTAATTCACGACCTCATGATGGTGTTGGTCTTTTACTTCGCCATCCTTTACATAAACATGTTCAGAAAATTGATCCTTGGAAAGGTCGTCTTTTAAAATTAGATCTTTTTTTCCATCAGACAAAAATTTCTATTATTTCTGTTTATATTCCTCCTTATCATTCGATTCATTATAAAGAACATGATGCTATTTTTGCCCAACTTAATTTATGGCTTGATAAAGCCCGCTCTAATAACTATCACGTAGTCATCCTTGGTGATTTTAATGCAGATGAAATTTCACATTCACATCTTCCTCAACATCATTTAAAAATTTTACGATCACTTTCTTCTCGATACTTTACGGATCATCAATCCCATATTTCTTCAATTTCAGGTCCTAGTCCCACTTTTTATCATCAAAATGGTTCTTCAAGACTTGATTATATTTGGTCATCTCCTGGATTTCCTGCTCCTGGTCTCTTCTCTCATGTTGAAACTTGTCCTAAGCTGAATGATAATCAATTTACTGATCACCGTGTACTTATAACGGCCTTTGATTTTAGCTCATGTTTCGCTATTTTATCCAAAGCTAGATTAAAGCAGAAAAGCGAACAACGTACCATCTTTCTTTACAAAAATTTGAAAGATGCTGTTTGGGAGACCTTTTTCAATGAAGTTAACTCGCGTCTTGAGTTGTATTTGACCACACACCATCCCTCTATATCTTCACTTTCAGCTCTTTCATTGGACAAACTTTGGCACGCTCTTAAACGTTCTATTCTTGGTGGTGCCATTGATTCTTTACCATTCCAACATGTATCCAACACTCATCACCATAAATATCCTCCTGAACTTACCATGCTTATTGCTATCAACAAATTCCTGGATAGATTATTGTTTAAATTGACCACCTCTAGGCCTGGTCGTCCTGCTCAAATTTCACAAATGATTAATTCTTTACCAACTCAATTAATCCTCCTTAAGTCTCTTTTAACAGATTATACTATACCTTCTTATAGTACAACACCACTTCCTACTTTTGTCAAATTTTTACGTTCACAAAAAGCTTTGGTTTCAGCTTATCTTTCCACACAATTTCATCAGCATCGTGTTGATTCCATTGAATATTATACTGCTCTTAGAGATGAACATTTCTCTGCGTCTCCAGGCTCTTTTATTTCTTCAGCCCTATCAGTGGAACATCGTTCTATTGTTCTTGATAGAGTTTTGGTTGTAATTGACTCCAAACCTACTTTACTTACTGATCCTTCAGATATTAAACAAGCTGCTATTAAACACTTCCAATCGGTAGTTACTCCTCCTTTGGTCCAATATTCTTCTACCGAATCATTTTTTCCACGTTGGCAGAGAGCATATACTCCTCTTTCTGACATTGATTCATCCTTATATACTTCGGTTATGTCTCCTATTCTAGCCGATGAATGGAAGAACACTATTAACTCTATGCCTAATAATAAAGCCTCTGGTCCTTCAAAAATTTCCTATGAGATGCTCAAACATTTAACTGGCGAAGCTTTCAACTTATCCCTTATTTTAGCTAATGCCTGCCTCATTCATGGAGACATTCCTGCTGATTGGCGTGAAGCACTTGTTTATCCCATTCCAAAGCCTCATGAATTTGACGCACAATTGAAGAATACGCGACCCATCACTTTATTGGAAACGGTACGAAAATGTGTGGTTAAGGTCGTTACAACTCGTCTTTCAAAAATCCTAGCTGACAACCAAGTGCTCCAAGGTGGTAATTTTGCTGGATTGCCAGGCGGTTCCACTGATATTCCTATTAAGATGCTTGATGCTATTATTCATCAACGACGTTTTGACAAAACTGATGACCAAGGATTATGGATTGTTTCTCAGGACATTTCTAAGGCCTTTGACTCAATTGATTTAAACATGCTTAGACTTGCTTTAATCCGTCTGCATATACCGTCTTTATTGATTAAATTTATCATCAACCTTTTTACAAGACGTAATAATAAAATTATTACCCATCATGGTGATACTTCTGGATATAGAGTTAGAATCGGTATTGACCAGGGTGAAATCATTTCTCCATTATTATGGGTTATTTACTTGGATCCTTTGCTTACCACACTTAATCGAGAAGCTTGTGATCCTTTTATTTTGAAATCTTCTGCATTATTGGATTATTCTCCAATTGAATATGAACAATACAATCTTCCTGTTTCGCATATTACATTTATGGATGATTCTATTTTAATTGCTTCATCTAAACGAGGAATTGAAGATCGCCTTTCCATTACTGCTGAATTTTATACCTTAAATAATACTCAAGCAAATTCAGCAAAATATATCCTTCTTTCTTCTGAACAATTTTCTCAAACTATTGTGTTTGATCTTTCTCCATCCCCCCTAATTACATCTCATACCCTTACTTTAAAGGCGTTAGCCTTATCTACATCTTTTCGTTTTTTAGGTGTTTGGTTTAACCTTTCGGCTTCTTCTCGTTTTGTTCACAACCAAACTGTTTCCATGGTCAAAGATATGGCTGCTTTACTTAGTCCGAAAAAGCTTTTGGCGCAACATGTGGCTTACCTTTACAATATTGTTTTACTTCCGAGGCTAGAGTTCCGCCTACAATCCACATTATTTGCTGAATCCACCATTAATCGCATGGTTTCTCCAATGCTTTCCCTTATTCGTCAGAAGGCTGGTTTGGCCTCGGTCACTCCTCTTTCCACGCTTTTTACTATGCTGCCTTTCTCCATTCAGCAAGCGTTTGGTCGATTTTTATCATCTCATGTGGCTTCATGGCAGAAAATTTTTTCTCACCCTTCATATAAGCTTTTTGCCAATTATATGATTACCTATCTCCAAGGACTTTTGGATTGTGATGCCTGTCCCTCTACTATTGATTTGGAACCATGGTCCCATACCTTTTCTTTACGAACACATTCTTTGTTCAATTCTTTATTGTTCTCTTCTCGATTGAATATCACGTGGTCTTTATTGTTCTGACCTCCGAGGAAAGATTTACGTCTGGCGATTCCACTCCGGTTTATTTTACCAAAAGATTTATTTACTTCCATGAAAAATGTTCGGAATAATTTCTGCACTCGTTTTCTTGCTCAACTGATTACACCATGTGGCTCTCGACTTCTTTCATGGAAAGATTTACGCTTTCTTAAACGAGTATCGAACAAAGGATCTGTGCCTGCTTGGTTTAATTATTTGTTCAATCTTATTGTTATTCCTAATTCACCTTCTTTTTTTATTTTACAACAATTTAGAATTCCTAGTTCTCATACTGTAGCTTCTATTTCCTTTATAGATATTAGTCGAAATTATTGGTTTAACCCTCAATGGGCTATTTCTTTTAATCGTAATACTAATTCCTTTCTCGTTGGTCGTGTGATTACTACCTATCCTGCTCCACGTAATGAAGCTCTCATCTCACATTGGATTGCGTCTTCGGTTGATGACTTGCTTTCTGATTTTATTGCATGCCAAGGTTGTGCCTCTGCTCTCCCGCGATCCTCTACCTCTAAGACGTTGCTTAAACGATGTCCTTCTGAAAAGTGCTTCTCATATGTGTCTTTATCAAGTTTGATCCGTTATCCGACGAAACCTCGAACTTACATACATGCGGATACTCGCTCGGTTTCACTTTCCGCCTCGTTAGGCTATGCCAAATCTCTTTTATTATTTCATCTTTTTGCTCCAGATCGGTTACCTTCTATGAATGAACAAATGCCTAGGATTTCTGTTATCCAACTTCCTTCTTCGGTGTCTACACTTTATATTGATGGTTCCTTCCTCCCTCCTTCCAGTCATCCGGTATCCTCGATGGCTTATGCATGGACTGCTATAGATATTGATGGTTTTATTTTGGAATCCCACTATAATATTATTTCCTCCATTTTTCCTTCTGCTTTACGTTCAGAAGTTTTTGCTTTATTGCACGGATTGGACTCCCTTCCTCGGAATTCAAAGATTACTGTTGCCACTGATTGTGCCCAATTACTTTCTTTTTGGTCTTTATATGTGGATGCTCCCTTTATTCCCAGAATGCTTAAAGAATCCAACCACCTTTTGTGGTCTTCCATACGCACTATTATGTTGCAAAAGAATCTGGATGTTACCTTGATCAAGGTCCCTGCTCATGCTGACGACCCTTTGAATAATCATGTGGATGCATTAGCCAAAGCCGCTCATACTGACTCACAGCTTTCCTCTTGTCCACTATTGGATTCGATGGCTCCTTGCATTTTACAATTTAATTCCTTACCTGTGGATATGAATATCCGGAAATTTATTAGAGATATTTTTGACGCCAAAAGTCTTTTAACCCTTGCTGTATTACCAAGATTTAATTCCCATTCTTCAACTTCTGATATTGATTGGGCTTGTACCAAATTTTGTCTCAATAACAATAAGCAGTTTGCCTCTCATCGGAATGGTCGTTCCGAGTTTTGCGGTTTCCGTATCAAATTACTTTTAGATATGCTTCCAACGCTTACAACTCTTCAGAGACGAAAGCCTCATCTTTATAATCTAAGTTGGCTTTGTCCTCAATGTAATTCCTTTCCTGAAACTTTAGACCACTTGTGGACTTGTCCTTATATCTTACCGGAATTTAGCCCTTTAAATACTTTTAAAACACTTTTATTGGCTCTCCGGTCTAATTATCTTGATAAATTCCTTTCCGTATCATCTCTAATACCTTTACCGGACTCTTTTGCTGATGAATTTGTGGCTCTTGATTGTTGGAATTGTGACCCTCTTTCATTTTCTTGCCTGAGACTCGCGCGAGGACTCATACCAATATCCCTTACAGAATTTCTTGGAACTTATTTTTCTTCATTCACCATATGGTCTATCTTAGATACACCTTTGCACGACTTTCATTTTGACCTTTATGTCCAAATCTGGTTGTGCCGTTCCATTTTTTTTCATCATTGGGAATTAGCTCAAGGCATTACAAAAATAATGAAATTGTCAGCTCTTGAGCCTTCTTCTATTCTTCATCCTTCCTCTAACATTCCTCCTGATATTTCGACACCTTCCTTGGCGACAGTTTCCTTGGATTCCTGGGTTTCTTGGGTTTCCTCTTCTATAATCCGTGGGGGATCTTGGATTTCACATTTGGATTTTTGGCGCCGCTTAACAGTTCAGCCTCTACTTAGGATTTCTTTTTGGTAACGGATTGGATCTTCGGATATGCTGGATAGTTGACTCACACTGGCCTTCGGGTAAAGATGGGGTATGCGTTTCTGTAATAGTTTAGTTTTTCTTTACTTAATTTTATTTTGTTTAGATTTCTTTACTTGTATGAATCGTGAAGCTAGTTCTTTTTATTTTTTTATGTTTATTTTCTATATTTGATATTTGTAATATTGTTCGATTTGTTTATTGTACATTTCGTTTAAAAATTAATAATAAAAGATAAAGTCATAAGACTGTTTGCTCATAATCACCAAATATGGGTTGGTCACCCTATCTCAGTGGTTAGTCACTGAGACCCTCATTAAGCCTGAGTATGGTGAGGTCGCAGGTTCGATTCCCATGACTACGGAAATAAAAAGAATTTTACTGCAGACGCTACAACCAATAGCGTGAAGGTACAGGGATTAGTGTAGTTGGACTGCATCATGGTGAATTAGTGTGTACGGTTAGGCCGCACATTTCAACTAAGGGTCATGGTGTCCTTCTAACGTTCCCTATGAGGCCATTGGTATGTGCGCAGTCCTGTCCTTGAGGTCACTACTATACCTTAGGGGGGACTTCCTATTCAGGTGGTCACTCCACGATACCGCTTGGGGTCAGTAATGGTTAGATGGTCGTCCTAGATGATAAAGCTGAGGGTGCAATGTCTTAATGGTAGTTTGACCTTCTGTTAGGTCTTAGACCAACCACGGTGTTCGTGCACAGACAGATAGCTTGGTGATTGGGTTCGATTCCCTTCTCTGATGGGCTCTGGTTGGTGATTCCTGGTGGTTGATACCCACCATAAGGGATGATCCTGGGTAACACCTACAAGCTTACTGTTCAGGTGGTCACTACAAAGTATACCACTTGGGGATTACAACTGTACTATCGGTATTGGGTAATCGCGGGCTATAGTGGCCTTTGAGTGAGACCTAGTACCTAATATGGTGGTATGGAAGGGGTCTAGATGTTTGAAAGTTATCTGACGAAAGTCCTCCGTGACAGTAGTAGTGGTGAGGGGTTTATAATAGTAGCCATTACAGTATCATGCAACGGATTAAAGGATGAGTAGGATGGTGTTCAGCAGATTCGAAAGCCTTCGGGTCCCTGAGATAAGTCCTTGCGTTCTGGTTGTGGTGTTGAATTGTCCCTGTTAAAGGCGACGGGGATAGTTACATCATGGCTTAGTGAGGATGATGCAATGAACGACCTACCTCCATAACCTTCAATAGAGGGTGCGGAAAGTAGTAGCCACTAAACTTACAAAGCACTTGTAAAATAATCACCAAATATATAGGGTTGGTCACCCTATCTTAGTGGTTAGTCACTGAGACCCTCATTAAGCCTGAGTATGGTGAGGTCGCAGGTTCGATTCCCATGACTACGGAAATAAAAAGAATTTTACTGCGAACGCTACAACTAATAGCGTGACGGTACAGGGATTAGTGTAGTTGGACTGCATCATGGTGAATTAGTGTGTACGGTTAGGCCGCACATTTCAACTAAGTGTCATGGTGTCCTTCTAACGTTCCCTATGAGGCCATTGGCATGTGCGCAGTCCTGTCCTTGAGGTCACTACTATACCTTAGGGGGACTTCCTGTCCGGGTGGTCACTCTACGATACCGCTTGGGGTCAGTAATGGCTAGATGGTCGTCCTAGATGGTAAAGCTGAGGGTGCAATATCTTAGTAATAGTTTGACCTTCTGTTAGGTCATAGACCAACCAAGGTAGTGTTCGTGCACAGACAGATAGCTTGGTGATTGGGTTCGATTCCCTTCTCTGATGGGCCCTGGTTGGTGATTCCTGGTGGTTGATACCCACCATAAGGGATGATCCTGGGTAACACCTACAAGCTTACTGTTCAGGTGGTCACTACAAAGTATACCACTTGGAGATTACAACTGTACTATCGGTGGTGGGTAATCACAGGCTGTAGTGGCCTTTGAGTGAGACCTAGTACCTAATATGGTGGTATGGAAGGGGTCTAGATGTTTGAAAGTTATCTGACGAAAGTCCTCCGTGACAGTAGTAGTGGTAAGGGGTTTATAATAGTAGCCATTACAGTATCATGCAACGGATTAAAGGACGAGTAGGGTGGTGTTCTTCCGATCCAAAGGCCTTCGGGTCCCTGGGGTATGCCTGACTTGATGGACGTGCTGGATAAGTTGTCTTGGTTATAAAGGTGGCCTTGATGACATCTGGTGGTTCACTGATGGCACGACCTATGACCTGATCCTATAAAAATAGGGGAATGGGATTAGTGGCCACTAAACGTATAATACACTTGTAAAATAATCACCAAATATGGACTGTCCCAAATGTGTGACTATAAAGAGAGTTGACTGTATATACAGTAGATCATTAATTACTACATCAATTGCAAAATCAAAAAAAAAATTAAAATTAGTTTTTGAAAATATTTTTTTTTTCTTAAAGAACAAACTTTTAATTTAAAAATAAATATATTTTTTTGAAAATTTTTTTTAGGTAATTTGAAACTTTCTTCATAAATAAATAAATAATTTTTATTATTTGCATATCAGATATCAATCTGATATACATTAATTCACTTTTTTGTTTTTTATTTTTTAAGAATATAATTTTTTTAATTTTTTTTTTTAATTTAAAAAATTGTATTTTATTGTGTTTAAAATTATACATTCAACAAATTTTATTAAATGAAAATACAATTTTTGAATCTGTTATTATTATAAAAAAAATAAAAATCATTAATTACATTCCTATAAATAAAGAACAAACATTTTTCTTGTTCTAAGTCCAATAATTTCAAATTCAAGTCTACAATTACAAAAAAGAAAAGAACATGTTTTTATAAATAAAGAACTAATACTTTTTTTTAATAATTACCCTAAAACTCTTATTCTATACTTACAGGATACCCTTCTTTATAAAAAATTGTTTTAAATCAAATCCAAATCTACTGTTACAAAAAAGAAATGTTAATTATGTTCCTATAAATAAAGATCAAACATCTTCCTTTAATAATTATTACAAGAAACTGTTTCCAAGAACAATAAGTTCAAATCCAAAACTACAATTACAAAAAAAAAGAAAAGAATGTTAATTATATTATTATAAATAAAGAACTAACATCTTTTACAATAATTACCTTAAGAAACTGTTTTCACATCTAAGAAAATCCAAGTTTATTGTATTGTCATAAAAGAAAGGAAAGAAATAATTAATAACAAACTAAATCCATTTTTTAGAAGTTTAAGTAGCTCAATTTTAAAGTTATTATCTTTCTTTAATAATAAATAAATACGATTTAATATAAATATTAAAAAAAAACTTTAAAGCCTTTAATATTAAAAAGTATTGTTTTTTAAAGAAAAGGCAAAATTATAAAGATAAAAAAATTTTTTTTTAAAGTCTATTGTGCATTAAAAAAAACTAAGATATCAGTAAATTCATATTTATTATATGTGATTGATTTAAAATTAAATAGAGGGCAGCTGCAAGCAGCTGCCTGAAATTTTAATATTGATTATAACTAACTAGAGGGGTTTTGGTCTGATTTTTCAGCCTTTTATAAATCATGATCGATGGTTGAATGAGGTGCCTTTACGGCAAAAATATCAGACTTGACCCATGACGCAGTACTAACTTGACCCTCCTGCATGCACGTTATCGATCCTATATATGGAGTATTGTAAAATATATGTAATCAATAACGTGCACGCAGCAGGTCAAGATGACACCCCAGATGGGTCAAGTCCAATACTTTTGCGTCTTTACGAGGTGGTATAGTAAGATCATTCCAAAAATATAACAATTTTTGCCCAATCAAATTCAAGGCCCAGGATAAGCATCTGGACCGTAGTTTAGGATAAGGATGCTCATTTTTTGGGGGTGATTTATTTCTCAAGCTAAGCGGATGGGATTTTAAGGAATATGAAATGTCATTGAGACATAGTCAAAATGTCACGGGTTTTCATATTTAGAATTAACATTTATAAATCATCAAATAAATTTTTCGTAAACGCAAAAAAATCTTATTTTTTAATAGTTTAATATACAAGGTATCATATGGGCCGATCCTTGGAATCTAATTTTTTTACACAAAAATAATTTTATTAAAGCAAATATAAATTATCATTTATATAAGAATAATAAATTTATACTAGATAATGCAAAAAAAACTAATTAATTATATAATTTTTAATTTTTTTTTAAGGGAAAATGTCATTGGCGACCCGTATCGCCAGTGCGACCCTAAATCATTTGATCAAATTTGATTGGCTAACTAATATCTACAATTACGTCAGCCTTCAGTTATTTGTTATTATTTTCCCCCTTTTTTCGTTATTCTTTTTCCCTCCTTTTTTTGTTTCCTTTTCTCTTTATTTTCGCTTTACTTGTTTTATTTTTTGACTTTTTTTTCATTTTATTTCCCTTTTCTCTTTTTTGATTTTATTTTCCTTTCTTTTTTTCCTTCTTTTTCATTTTTTTTTGGTATGTTTTTTCGTTCTTTCTTTCTATTTTTTGTTTTTTCTTTTTTTATAGGTCTTTAGGTTCTTACAGTTTTACAATTAAGGTACGTCCTTTTTTTTCTTGCCTTTGTTTTTTAATTTGTTCTTTACTGACTCTCTATGCTGTTCTTTAACTCCTTCCTTTTCAACATTATGTGACGCGTTTTACTCTTAACTTCACAGGTTTTGTTATTATTTGTTCTTTAACTCACTTGTTTATAAGTTTCATTTTTTAACCTTATTATAGGCTTTTTTTCGCGTTGAGTATTTTTTTCTTTTTTTTCTTTTTTATTCTTTAGGTTCTTGTTTTCATTATTCTTTACTAACTATATTTTCTTTACTTTATGCCACTCTTTGACTTCGCAGGCTTTATTTTTCAATGTCATTGGTTTTGTTCTTTGATTTCATGAGTTTCATTATCATTTAATTCTTCAACTTTCTTCGTGGGTTTTGTTCTTCATCTCGATTTTGTTTTTTACTCTGTTATTGTCATTTTTTTTTTGTGTATCAAAATTACTAGTTCTGTTAAAAATAAAATATAAATTTTACAATGTTTCTCTATTAGTAAACTTTAATAATTGATTTTTAACCATACAGTATATCATTATTTTATTGCGTAAATCAAAAACTTTTTGCGAATTAAAGTGTTGCGAATTTTTTAACGAAAATAAAAAAAGTTGACCAATCAAAATATAGTATAAAATCACGTGATTAGGGTCGCCATGGCGACAGGGTCGCCATAAACTAACGCCCTTTTTTTAATATAAGATATCATTAAAATTTAAAAGATCAAATATAACTCTCATGACAAAATCATTGATAATTCTTCATAGAAATAAGCTATACAAATAAATTTACATTCATTTGAAAGAGAAAATCGAGATATATCTAATGAATCTAAAATCAAGTGAATTGAATTACTAGTTGTTCGGTAATCACGTTCAGTATATTTATTGAATTTTATTTAAATTTGATATTTAATTACTTCACATGTAGTGATTCAATTTGAATGATCTTTGTTCCCTAAGGTGATGCCAACTTTTATCTTTAAAATAAATTTAAAATAATTTGTTTAATATATGTAGATGTTTAGGAATCATCAATTATATTATTAATATAAAATTTTATAAGTTTGATAAAATCTGATATAAAAAATTTTATTAAATACCTGTAGATGCAAGCTACACGAATGAAATTATATTCATTTGAAAGAGAAAATTGAGGTCTATCTAATAAGCCTAAAATCGAATGAATTGAATCACTGGATTGTAAATAATTACGTCTAATATATTTATTTTTAATTTTTAAATTTGATTTGACTTTGATCGTCAATTACGCCTCATCCAGTAATCCAATTTTCCTGATCTTTGATTCTTACGATAGAGCAAATTCTCAGCTTTCAAATGAATGTAAAATGATGACGTTAGCATATCTCCAGGAATAATAATGCACGATTTTGTCACCTGCATAAAGTCCGATCTGAAAATTTTATTTCTTACCAAAAAATGCTTTCATAAGAGAATCCCAAATTCTTTTACTTTATTTAAAAGATTTTATTTGCCATTTAAGGATTTTAATAGAATAAATCTAATAAAATAATTTTAAAAGATAAAAAACAAATATATAATTAGTTATTTTGAAAAAAAAAGAATATCTTATTATTCATTTTACAACTATTTTACATCATAATTATTTTTTATTTGCATGTATTTTTTACAAAGAAAAAACAATAAATTAAAGCTAAAAATTATGAAAAAATATGTCTTATCTATGTATATAAAATATTAAGTTTTTTCTTTTACTTACCACTTAAAAATAACTGCTATATTTGCTTATAAACTTTTTTGTCATATTTAATAAAAGTGAATAGAAAAATGATGGAAAAGTGATGGGCAGTGATAGGGAAAAAGAAGTGGTTATTACCATTATTTTTGAATATTGATTAAAAAAATTTTTTTTATTTTTTATTAAATCTGAGTTACGTAAATATGTAACACATATTTAATTTAGATTTGTGTAATGTTAATCTTACTAAAATATTAAATTTTTATAAAAATCTTAATTTAGACTAATTCCAAAAATCGGCACATATGTACATGATTACTATTAATATGAACCCTTTGGTAACCTGCGCGTGCATTTGTCATTGCATCATCTCATTTGTTGGAGTTGTTGGTTCATATCAATCATCGGTTTTCGATATCTAAAATTTCTGACACATTAAATGGGAAATAATCCATTTTTGGCATTTTTTTAGCCCCTGGATTTTTGATATAATAATCTTCATCGCTATAATATGGCCGTTTTTTGATTACATTATCAATCGAGGCATCGCCAATACTGTCAAGAACATTTTTCAACCTATTTTTTTCCCAAAAGTTGGGATTTGCATCTCTGATAATGGCAAATGATGCCTGAGAGGAAAAAATGGGTCCAAAGTGTTTTTTAAAATCCTCTTTTGAAATTACCAAAACACCTGATTCATGCTTTTCCTTCTTATATGGTTGCGAAGTAAAAATAATTGTAATAAGAATATAATTATCATCATCATCATCAACAGCAGTATAAAAACTCTTTAGATTTTTCTCATCTATTTTTTCAACTTTACTTTCGGGCATCTTTTTTAAAACGTAATCCCATTTGCACTGGTTCGACATTAGGAATTTTTTAAATTCAATACGTATAAGTTTTCTGACAAGAAACACGTCAGCAAACAGAGCACTACTACCATTGATAATTACTACATTATCACTCTGCCAGTTTATTATTTTACCATCATGTTTTTCTGTTAATGGATTAGTGTGCGGAAATTGTTCATTTGCTTCATATACACGAAGGGTTTCAATTCTACGCTCACATCAAAGTTAACATCCAACTTATCAGCATTAGGATATAATTCTCGTAATATCATTGTAGTCTTTTCCATTTTTATCGCCAGATTAGTACGAAATGCTTCATGGTATACCACAAACACCTTCCATTCTTTCCAATATATGCGTTTATCATAGAACAAGTGAACAAGTGTAGGTTTAACAATACACAGAACGTCATTATATAAACAGATAAAATAGAAGGGCATATTAATAAGGAACAAATTGCATCCGTCAGATTGTTCAACAGAAGAGAGAATAATATATTTATTACGTTCTAGGCTTCTGATTGTAAGAGCTGGATTATTATCATCCAAACATTTATTAGGGTCAATGGCAATACCTTCAATGCAAAAATATATGAGCTTCATAGCAACATTTCTGTTATTTTCAACATAGTCTTTTATGCCATACTGTTTATCAAGACTGTTCTTGACTTTGATGAAATTGTCTACAAACTTAATATCTTTTTTTTCAAGTTTCTCAAAAAATTTTCTCCCCTGTTTACCATCTGCTCCAAAGCAGACGATAAAGAGTCGTTGAAGTGCGCGTGGCAACCCACCAGTATCTCTCAGAAGCTGAAGCATTTGACGACAATATTTCCATTTATATGCATAATTTGCAATTCCCGCATTGAATTTTTCTGCAAAATGATCTGTAATCCGAATAATAGATTGATTATTCAATAATGAACAATCAATAAACACGAATGAAATTCTTGAAGCTTCTTTTTGTTCAATGACAATATTATGGATCATATTATAGAAGAGTTTTGTTGGTAAATTCGACTTATCTTCTTTATCCCATGAATCAATAAGTTGCTCAATATGAAGATATAGGAAAAATAAGTGTTTATCAGATAGATTTAGGGCTTTGCGAATTTCTCCAATAATAACATTAAAATAAAAATTATTAAAGCTGTCCTTATATTGTTCAGTACGATGTGGAATTCTTGAAACGTCATTCCATATTCTTTTTCAATAAAAAACGCATGCACAATTCGTAAGCTGATAATTATAAATGCATCTATGCCATAATCTTGTCGAGTAAGTCTGTGACCATTTCCAAAGTCAATACATAAGTATTCAAAATGTGTATTAGTTCTTCTTCTGTCATGAGGAATTTTACAATCATTGTAAATATTCTGAATATACTGAGGCATGTCTTTTCTGACTTGATTAAAAAGCTCCTGCCCAAATCGAGTTTTACCTATTTACAAGATAATGAGTAACTGATACAAATTGTTTACTAGGAAAAGTATAAAGAAACAATACCTATCCCCAGGGCTTCTCCACTGTCAAGAACCCAGTAGTTCGATTTTCCATCTTGGCCCGTAATATTATTGTATATTGTCTCATTTACATAACTCATTGACCCTTTGAAGTTACGTTGTTGCAATGGCATGCTTAATACATCAGGCAAATTAGGTGTATCCTTTAATGCATTCTTTTTAATAACCTCAATAATTTCCTTAAATGAAAGAGATGCTAATCAAAAAAAAAATCAGGCAAAGAAATGAATGTAAATGATATAATCTATTTCTTATTCGATTGGTAAAACGTTAAGAGACACTTACCAGCAGCAGCGGGCAATTGTACAATGACGTGAATGTTCTCATCTACAAGCAATTGTTCAAAAAAAACTTTCTTAATCAAGAATATGGGTATCAACTGCTCGCCTCCAAATTTTTCTATAATATCATCTTTGGTAGTAACATGTTTAAGTTTGTCTCTTTCACCGTAAGCGATGTCGACCTTTCAAAGGTCAATGTACTTATAATTAAACTTAATATCATGATTAATCTCATTATAGACAAGAAACTTGAGGTCTGAAATCTTTAAATCATCAAATTTAACCAAAAAACCATGAATGTTGCTTTCTTTAGCAACGTTAACCACAAAAGTATCAACAAAAGAAGTCATTCCTAGGAGTAAACAATTTATTGACACCATCATTTCATTTGAGAGATAATTCTGTAAAAAAAAGAATTTTTAGGTGTTTTTTAGTGTGAGAGAAATTTTGAGGATATATATTTACTTGTAAAATCCTTTCTGAATTCATCAAATGATTAATAATAAAATAGATTCTTGATCAGTGGTAATATGATCAGTACACAAAAAAAATAATTAGTACAGTTTTATTTTTACTCATTAGAATTTTGATTCTCCCAGGGTATTTATAAAAAAAAGTGAATTAACAGTTACGCAAATTTTTCGGTTGTACGAGGTTGTATTTGATTAAGTATGGAAATGTAATGACTTATGCCCTATAAAAAAAGTTTGTGCTAAATTTGTACCAAATGGGTTAATCATATGATATTTGTTTAGAATTTGTTCAAATTTTATATTATTTTTTAGTACAAATTTCGAATAAATATTGCATGATTAGTCCATTTGGCACAAATTTAACTTTTTTTATAGGGATGTACTAGGCTACTTGCCTATTTCATAAATGAGTTTTTTTTTTATGGAATGAGAGATAAATTACTAATTGTGAGTATTGTATTACCAGCTTAATGTACCATTACTAGTATATATAATTTTCACTGAATTGGACTATCTTGACTATCTTGTACAACTAGTGCTTCGATCTGGATGAAAACCGTCATTTAGATCACCATACTACTCTCGGATGCAAATTATTTTGATCGGCAATCTGAATTTCCTTTTATGATGTACTTTCCGAACACTATTTTTACAATACATTTATTTTATACATAAATAAAAGTCCAGCCGTTGTAAACGGCCGAATATCAAGCATGAAAATATGATAAAATTTAATCGCCAAATGTAATTACCAAACATTAAGAACGAACAAATTAATTATGAATTGGCGTGGATGGATAAATAATTAGCCGAAAAGGATAAACATTTAGAAAGAGTAATGATCTACATGATGTAATATTTATTGAATGATTGACAAGGAACCAATAGGATAAATAGGGTCGATCAATTGTGGCTTAGCAATCTTTAACAATAAGAACGACAAGAAAGAATAATTATAAGCCACAAAAGATAGATTATAAGCAAAACACATAAAGGGGATTAAAAGAACATATAAAATAATGTCGGAAAGATTAAAGAATACAAAATAATATGAAAGATAATATGAAAAGATAGTATAAAGAAGGAATATAAAAGATAACATATTAAAAAGAACATATATAAAAAGATAGCACAGCCATAAAAGATGGGTTATAAATTATTTCTTTACGATGTAATATTCGAATAATAGAAAAGATAATATATAAAATAATATATAAGATAGTATATTAAAAGATAGCGTATTTAAAATATAGATAGTATATTAGAAAGATAGTTCAAAGATAATATGTAAAGAACATAAAAGATAGTATATAGATAGAATAGAAAGTAGCATAAAAATTGTATATATAGAGAACGGAATTCAAAGTAATTCCATAGTTCTCATCCACAGATCTCAATAAAATATAAGTTTCACTTAATTATTCGTTAATGAAGTTTAATATTAATTAAAGAATTAGATATATGTTTTGAAAAGTGATAATTCGTAGCGAGAGCTATTGAAGTTTGAAACTAAAGGTGAAAGTGGATATAATTTGGGGAAAATTCAGAGAAGTTAATTTTATTTTATTTCGTTCAACGTTTTATATTACTAACGCTATTTATGTTAGGAACCAAGAATGTTGTTGTATGTTGTCGTATATTGTTCGTTGAATGTGTTGCTTGTTAATTATGTTGTTGATTGATTGCTCGCTCGTTTAACTGCTCGTTCGTTCGCTTGTTTGTTCGCTCATTCATTCGTTCGACCATGAGAATGCCCGTTCGATGTGGCAACCTTGTAAATTGATGACAGGGGAATTGGGGGATCTCGTATGGTGCATGCTCCGAGAAAGGAAATGATCATCATCACATGATTATTATTATAATGAATATGAAAATTTAATTTCGTTAGTAAGTCACTGATAGGTATTATTAATCAATATTTTATTTTTAGAATTTATTTTTAGATTTCAGGTTTTGACGAGTTCAAAAGGAACCAATAAATCAACAAGGATTTAATTGAGTTAAAAACTTGAAAAGGTGAAAGATTGGAGTTTGTTGTTGTGCAAGTAATCATTTAATCGATAGAAAGCACAAGAATATTTCTTTCGGGAATAAAGTACCTGAGAAATTTCATAAGGAGATGGAAAAGTGAAAGATAAATTTTGGAATAAAGATTAATAATGGGATAACACCAATGTATTATCTGGGGTTCATCTGTGTGGTATGGGTTACCTCTGAGTTTGGATTTCGGATAAATGCTCAAGATTGGAAAATTTTTATTCTTCGACATTAAAGATTATAACGTATGGGTTACGTCAAATCTGGATACCCAGCTCAATAATGCGCAAATTGCTTTGGGGACGGGGAATAAAGATTGTAAAGACACCTACTATCAAGAAACATTGAAAGAATAAAATGGGACAAACCTGTAAACTATCATGCTTTTACCCAATGGGAAAAAGATAGAGATAAGCCCAGTATAGGTCCACCAATTTAAGAAAGTTGGTTTAGATGAGTTTTGAGGATAGCTGATGACTTTTGAAACTGGATTTTGGAAGGTTAGATTCACCCGTTGAGAAACAAGTCGGCCAACAAAGAAGGAAAAGATGGATACGTTGTATTGTTACAGGTTCTAGGCTACATTTCAGATGAGGGTTCCTGGTGTAGTGTCCTAGTTCACGCTCTCATTACAATGTTCCGTTAAAAGAAGATAACGTAGAAGGATATTTACACATTAACAAGCCGTATAATGAACATTACGTGCAGTATTTAATAATAGAGTAAAATCCGAAAAGAAGGACATTTATTTAAAAGAAGAACATTTATTTGAAAAAGAATATTTATTTGAAAAAGAACATTTATTTGAAAAGAAGGACATTTATCTGAAAAGAACGACATTCTGTGTATCATAGATTAATTTATATAATATAGAATATATAGTAAGAAGGATTTATGTGGACGATAAGAAAGATTGAAAATTCACAAACCTTAAAAGTTATGAAAATTTTGGAGTTTGTGATATGTGAAATTATGGATCGTGGTGACAAAAAGAGGTGATAAGTGAAATTATGAATCACGGTGACGAAAAGATGTGACATGTGAAATTATGGATATCGGTGATAAAAGATAAATTTCATGGCGCAGTAAAAACCTCCGCAGCCTGAGGAGATTGTGGACTTAGAAAAATTTTTGAAATTTTAAGGCGCAGTAAAAATCAATAGTAAAATATGGCGTAGTAAATATATAGAACAGAAAGATGGAATTTAAAGATTGAAAGAAGTAATCTATTTAAAGATAAAAGAATGTTTAGAAGATCAAAAAAATAGAAATGATAAGAGTGAAATATATATATAGAGAGAGGAATCCGATTAAGATTCTGGATGAACGATTACAACAATGGAATGGTACGAAACTTGGAGAGTTGATTACGAAAATCACAAATTAAGACATGATGAAAATATCGGAAATATAGATATAGACGAATTAAGAGGAGAAAATATAACATGTGAAATATGTTATCCAATAAGAGATATACCAGAAGTTTTCAAGAAATTTTGGAAAATATTGCAAAAATTTGAATATACGATAAAAGATTATAACGCAGAAACTATAAGAGCGTTATTAAATTTATTGAGTATAGATAGTGAAGAAAGAAATAATTATACAAAGGGAAGGACTAGAGATGCATTAGATGTAATGGTCGAATCGATAAGATACTTGAAACAACCAGTATTAAGAGAAAAAGGATTAAAGATAATAATAATAGTGATCGTGAGAGATTGTATAGAAAATGATAAAGAAGATGAAACAATGGACAGATTGATAGGGAATGAAGAATTAATAAGATATGGTTATATTTTGGAAGATTGGGATGTAAATATAAGATTTAGGGAATTTTATGAATGGTATAAAGAAGCTATAACAAATTTTATAGAATGTAAAGATAGCACTATTAGAAGATATAAAAATATATTGTATGAAGAAGCTGAATTAAAAGAAGACGAGTCGACAGAAAAGATAGAAGTGTTCAAACAGAAGATTAGATTAATGTTGCACACAATGCACATAAGAGTTCGTGAACATGGTTGGGGAATTAGTAAAGAAATAGTTGAAAAAGTTTATGATAAGATTAGGGGGTTTGAGCAATTAAATATAGATGAAACAGATAGTGATGACACACCAAGAAGTTATACTATAACAGAAACAGATGATGGGAAAGAAGAAAATTTACCAATTAGTAAAAATAAAGAAATGTCAGATGAGGAATCTGATGAATCTAATGAATCTAATAATGTTAAAGAAACTGAAACGACGAAGATATTCGAAGAAATAATTAGAATGGATTTGAGAAGAATGGGATATGATGTAGAAATAACAGAAATTGAAAGAATAAGAAAATTTGGAGTAACTGCAAAGATAATAACAACATATGAATTTATGAAGAAATATTTAACAATATGGAATCTTGAAGATGAAGAATTAGATGAACAAATATTACAATGGAGAGTTGAAAACACAAAAGAATGCGAAAGATGTGAAAGAGAGAGATTAAAGAAAGAATTTAAAAGCGGAAAAGAAATTTGCATAGAATGCGAGAAAGATGTTGAAAAAGAAAATCCAACAGATGACGAAAAGGAAATGGAAGAGGATATAAAAGGATCCGAAATTGGCTCAAGTAAAAAACCAAAAAGTAAAGAGGAAAATAAAAAATTAAAGGAAATACCTATAATACCAATAATACCAGCACCACCAATAAAACCAAAGATAACAATGGCAGCATCAAGAGATGAATTCAGAGCAGATATGAGAGCATTAATGAATACTATGTATGGTCATGATATTGGGCTAGATTGGAACAATTTAGCAGTACCACCAGTAACATTGACAGGATTACAAGGAGAAGTTCAAGCGAATGCTAATGCGATAGGAAATTTAAATGTGAATAGGGGAGCTATCGTGGAACTACCAGCATTTTATGGTACCAGTGGAGAAGATCCAGAAGAATGGGCAGATAAATTTGAGGAGGCATTTACAGCGAATGGTTTAGGGAATGATGATGTACAAAAATTTAGAATAGCAAAAGCAAGATTAATGGGAGGAGCAGCAGATTGGTTAAAGACTGAAGGAGTAAATATTGCCGATTGGAATGCTAATGGAGATCATAATTTAAGATTAAGAGTAAGAATAATTGGAAAGTATGCAAGTGATGAAATTAAAGATAGATGGCTAGAACAATTAGAAAAGATTAGACAGGGAGACGAGAATGTAACTCAATACCTTACGAGATTTAAATATATATTAAAGAGAGCGGGAGGTGATGCAGCAGTAGCAGCGAACCAGCAAAAGAGAATTTTTAAGAATGGATTAAAACCGGACTTTACTAAAGACGTAGTAATGGAAAATCCAGCGGATTTAAATGCAGCATTTCAGATAGCAAAGAACGTAGAAAGAGGTTTAGAAGCGTTAGCAGATAAAGTACAACCAAAAGAGTTTAATAATGAACAAAGAAGACAAGAACCTATTGTTCAAGGGAATGTAGGAAATAAAGAAGTAAGTGTAGATGAAGTAACAAGCAGTTTTGCGAAGTTACAAATTAAGACGTTAGAAGATGAGAATGAAAGATTAAGAAATTTAGCGAGTCAGAGTTATAGGCGATTGCCACAAAGAAACCAATCAGTACAGAGAAATCAACCAATTCAAAGAAATCAGTCATTCCAAAAAAGAGTACCGATATGCTACACATGTGGTAGAGCTGGTCATTATTCAAGAGAATGTCCAGAGAGAAGAAGGAATGTAAGATTGAATATGATAGATGAATATGACGATCAAGAAGAATACGATTATGATGGATATGAATATGGGGAACCACAATACGGTGAAATGTATTATACACAAGGTTATTACGATGATTACGAAGACGGAGAATTGAATTATTATAATGAATTGTATGCAAAAGATAACGCAGTAAAAACAAGAAGACAAACAAGAAGGACGAGTCCAATAGTGGGATATAAGAATAATAATGAAGAAGGAAATTTACAAGAAGAATTAAGAGAAGCGGGAAATAGAATGGATGATAGAGAAATACCAAGTAGAACAACAACACCAAGATATACGCCCGAAAGGACAGAACAAAATAATGTACACAGAGATAGTCAAAATTGGAATAATCCAATAGGACCAGAAAATTATAATTATGGTCGTCGACCCATGACAAAAGACGGAAGATTTTATAAACCAATGTTCACAAAAGAAGGCAAAGCATTTTACCCTGGAATGCGGCAAGACGAATCTGGAAATTGGGTTAAAACAAAGCCATCAGGAACAGGAAAGCCCAGAGAATATGGAGTGAGATTAACTGATGGAATACCACCTTACGACATTGTGGGAGACGTGAAAAATTGTAGAGCGAATATAACGTTTGGACAATTAACAAATGAGAATACTAAGTATCATAAGCAATTGAGGGAAGGAACATATAGACCAAGAAGTATAAACGAGAAAAATTGACTACACTCGGTGGGAACTATGAAAAATGAGGAAAAGAGAACTACAGCAATGAGAACAGAATTAGAAGTTGAAGATCAATTAGTGAATGTAATAATAGATACCGGAGCAGCAGTAAGTGTGATAACAGATAAATTAAGAAGAAGATTGAATATACCTATATTTGGAAAAAGTAAATTTAGATGTACAATAGCAAATGGGCAAAAGATAGCAGCATTAGGAAAGGCAAATATAACTTTAAGATACAAAGATAAATTAGAGATACTAAAAGAAGTTGAAGTAATCGATTCAGAAGAAGAGGATCTAATTTTGGGAAATGATATATGGAAGCTGTATAATGCAAAAATAAATTTTGAAGATCATACCTTGAGAATAGAAGAACAGGGAGAAATAATAACGATTCCAGTAGGATATGAAAGAGAAGTAGCATATGAAAGTGAGGAGAGTGAGGACGATGAAGAATATGAAAGTAATGATGAAGGAGAGGTATTCAGAATGCACCAGAATTTTAAATAGAAAGTCTTGGCTCTGAAGAGAGAGAGACGGAAAAGATGCTTGAACCAAGTGGAAAATTTATGCAAAAATTAAGTATAGGGAAGGTAGGAGAACCAATTTGGGAAAATATGGTAAAATTACTATTAGAATACCAAGATATTTTGGAATATGACAAAGAAATAGAAGGAAGGACAAAAGCGGCGCAACATGAGATAAAAATAAAAGATGGAGTAGAACCGATAAAGCAAAGAAGATACAAAGAAACAGATGAAAAGGCAAAATTTATAAGCGAAGAAGTAGATAAATTGTTAAGACAAGGAAGGATAAGGAAATCAAAAAGTCCATGGAGTTCACCGGTTACATTAGCAGGAAAGAAAACGGGAAAATATAGATTCTGTATTGATTACAGAAAGTTAAACAAGATAACTATAATGGATAGTTTTCCTTTACCAAGAATGGATGAATTACTAGATAAATACAGGAAAGCAAAATGGTTTTCAAGTATAGATTTAGCAGCAGGATTTAATCAAGTAGAAATGAAAGAAGAAGACAAAGAAAAAACAGCATTTGTATGTTCAAAAGGATTATTTGAGTATAATGTAATGCCATTCGGTTTAACTAATGCACCAGTGACATTTCAAAGATTAATGGATGAAATATTAGAAGAATACATAAATGATTTTATAGTAGTATATATTGACGATATTATGATATATTCAGAAAATTTAAAAGACCATATGGAACATGTGGAAAAAGTATTAAAGAAGTTACAGGAGAATAATTTAATAATAAAATTAAAGAAATGTAGATTTTTGAAAAGAAACATAGAATTTTTAGGACATATAGTAGGAAATGATGGATTGAGGCCAGACGATAAAAAGATAGAAAAGATAAAAGAAATGAAGGCACCAACAACAGTGAAAGAAGTAAGATCATTTTTAGGACTTTGTTCATATTACAGAAAATTTGTGAAGAATTTTTCAAAGATAGCAAGACCAATAAGTGATTTGAGAAAGAAGGGAATACCTTTTATTTGGGGAAGAGAACAACAAGAAGCATTTGAAAAATTAAAAGAAAAGTTAATACAATATCCAATATTGCGACATCCAGATTGGAAGAAAGAATTTCTATTAATAACAGATGCATCAGGAAAAGGATTAGGTGCAGTATTAAGTCAAAAAGATGAAAAGGGAAAAGAAGTAGTAATAGCATATGCAAGTAGAAGTTTATTACTAGCAGAAGAAAATTATCCGATAACAGAATTGGAATGTTTAGGAATAGTTTGGGGAATTCAACATTTTCATAAATATTTAATCGATAGAAAGTTTAAAGTAATAACAGATCACAGTGCATTAAAAGGATTAATGAATGCAAAGATACCAAAAGGAAAAAGAGCAAGATGGGTAATGGAATTACAGCAGTATAATTTTGAAGTAATACATAGATCAGAAAAAGAAAACACGAACGCCGATGCATTAAGTAGATTATTAAAGATAGTAGAGGATCAACCAGAAATAGTAATAATCGACGGAGTAGACGGATTAGGAAAAACAAGTATAGTACAAAATTTAATTAAATAATGGGAAAAACAAAGATTAAAAGTAAGATTCAATACTTATAAAAGAAGAAGAAAAGATAAAGATGAATTTCACGAATCAAAGATGGATACAGAATGGAAATTCAGAAAGAAGTAGTGGAACAAATAAATAGAAGAATGTTAGAATATGATGAAGATACAGATATAATAATTTTAGACAAATCACCATATTGTGAATATTATTATTTTTTTTTTTTTTTTTTCAGTTCACGTGCGCATAGCGCATATTTTATTGATATAGATTGAGAATTACAGGATGTGAAGTTGTAGGTACAAGGTCAGATAGTAAAACTATATGGGACTACAAACCTTACAACAAGACTTAGTAGAAAATTAAATACATAAAAGACTACCAACGACAACTGAGTTAAGTTAAAATTACTAAAAAGGACTAAACTCCGCACCTTTAAAAGTAACGGAAAGAACAAGAACTATATACAAAAAATTTAACCACCCGGATCACATACCCCATAAAACCCAGGATTTCTTTACCAAATAATATATGCTCCTTAACGCTAATTAATCCCTCAAATAATGGATAATTTCCCAAATATCTTTTTGATTGCAGTTCTTTTTCTTTTTCTTTCGTAAAAATAGAGTCAGGTTTCTTTTTATCCATCTTTGAAATTCCCAAGGATTTTTCTGTTTGCTTCATTGCTTCACATCTTCTTTTCCAAACACCTGAATTAATTTTTGTAAAAATAAAATTTAAAATTTCTATACCAATTGTTCGAGCTAATTTTTCTTTAGAAACTCCTATAAAAAAAAGTATAATTCTTGATAAACTTAGAGGGAAAATTCCTTTTATCATATCTATAAAACAAAATTCATTAGTATTTTTGGCTCTTTGAAACATTGGGAGATCAATCAAATCCTCTTTTATAATTTTCTTTGCATCCACTCCATTTTGTATTAGCAAATCTATAAGTTTATCTATCGTTTCTGTTATAAGATTCTTCATATATTTTCTATTAGATCTACAAGTCCATACGTGATCAAAGGTTTCTTTTTTCTTATTACAACACTGGCATAATAAATCATAATACAAATCATAAGAAGATTTTTTCATCTGTTCTATTGTTGGCATTTCTTCAATTAGTCTTTGTACTTTCATTCTTTTCTGTTTTGATGAGTGAGCATTCGTCTTGAAATATGTCTCAAATTCTTCGTTAATGTTTAAATAGTCAAAAGTCACGTGCCAATCTATTTCTAACATTCTATATTTATCGTTTCTATTTAAATTTAAGAACTTTTCTAATCCTTTTATACGTGTAACTAATCTAATAAATCTTCGTATATTTGTTTCCACAATTGTTCCATTCCATCTTAATACATATCTATATTCTGCACATGTTGGAATAACTTCTAATTTACTAACACCTTGTATATCAGCATATCTTTCTTTAATTTCTTTATCTAAAATATTATGTAAAGCGTCTTCTGCATGAGCTTTGATTTTAACCACTTTTACGTCTAAATTTTGATAAAAAATTATATTTTTTATAATAGCCCAAATATGATTGCTAGTTCCAAATTTTAATATATCTCTTAAGTTATTTCGATGCGGTCGTTGTTTAATTGCCATAAAATTATCATAATTCGTTTGACTATCTGTATAAATTGTAACTTCTTTTTTTTCGGGTATAATTAATAACGCTGCTAAAAATGCTAGAGCTTCTGTTTTATTTACTGTAATCCAGTCTTCTACTGTCGACATTATTGTATCTAATAATTTATTATCTTCATCATAAATCATAAGTCCAAATATTGCTTCTATATTTTCTGTTTTATTAAATTTAACTGATCCATCGATATATATTTTAAGAGTTCTTCCCCTAATAGTTGTTAATCTATTTTTACATAATTGCATTCTATTCGTCATTGGTTTATAATTTCCAGTTTTTAAGAATTGACTAAGTATGTTATTTAAAAAGGAGATTTTATCTTTAGGTATCATTTCATGTATTTTACTATAAGTCGACTTGTATAAATATGGTTGTTGTTTTAATATTCTATCGTATATAAAATTCTCTTGAATTATTTGTCCACTTATTCCTGGAAATATAATCTTTTCGTGTCCTAGAATATTATTTTGATTAATACCATTTTGCCATTTATTTCTTGAAAAAGTGCTTGCATTTTTAGCGTCTGTCATAATTATACATGGAATTCTACTTCGTTCTTGGTTTGAAAACATTACTTCTGGGACATCCAACCATGTTGTTATATTACATCTTTGGCATTTTTCTAGAATTAAATCTTTATCTTCTATTGTTGTTATAGGTATCATATGCATTGCTATTAAGAGACCGCCTGGTAAGACTTTTCTAGTTCTTCCAAATACAGCTTGTAAACTTCCTCCAGTATTGAGTTCTATTATAATTGGAACATCTTTTCTTGTATTTGCTATTACTGGTATTATTTCTACACCTCTTAAATTTTCTACTTTATCTACACCGTCTATTTGTTTGACTATGTATTCCTTTAGCTTATATGTATGTGGCGATATCGTCAACTCTTCTCTTATTTGCTCATAGTTGTTGATGTTTGCTGATAGCTTTCCTTTTAAATTTAGTCTAATATACTTTCTATCCTCTAGCTCTTTGATTGTTAAGAGATACCTTTTACTAAGTGAGATTATTTGATCTATATATCGAATATTGTTATTTTGTAAAAATTTAAAATTATTAACATAAGTATCTTTTGAAATTATTGATCTAACAGTTGTAGGTCCTCCTTCTACTTTAAATCTTTCTATAATTGTATCATCTGTTTCCAAATCAAAGTTGTTTTCTTTCATCAGAAGAATATTTCTCATCGTAAAATTTTCTTTATAAAATTTCTTAATCACGTGACTTGTCGTGTTGTCAATACTGTATAGTGGATTATTTTCTAAAAGTAATAAATTCTGTATACTCGTTAGTCAAATATCCATTATTTCTCCAAGAATCCCTTTGTCGTTTATCTGTAGAATAAAATTAGTTATTTTTGCCTGTAATTGATTATTAGTAAAGCTGTTTAAATTATAAATATAATTAGTTTCTAAAATAGCGTTTGGCGCTGTACAGGCCATTTTCAATTTATTCTTCAAAATTTTTCTAAAAGGTGACATCAATTTTTCCAATACTTTTCCATCCATTACTGTAAGTTGAGTACGATATTTCACGATAGGTATAATTAAATAGTTAAAGAGATATATCATCATTTTATCGGTTAAACCTTTTTTTGTTGTAAAAGCTTTATTAATCGACATTACTTCATTCTTGACTTGTTGTTGTATGTGTTTATTTTTATTATACATATTAATCCATACTCCTAAGAACCTTTCTGATCCATTATGTTGAACAGGCTGAATTCCAATTTCTTTATTTCCAAATTGAAGATTAATTTCGTTATTTAGTCTCTTCTTTTCTTTAAATCTTATCAAGAGCGCTGATTTTTTCTTATTTATCTTAATGTCATTAAGCATGTAAAAGGAATCGGCTATTTTTAAAATTCTTTCCATGTCTAATTTATTGTTTGTCAGAAAACTTGTATCGTCCATATATCCACATGCTGGAAATCTTATTTGTTTTTCTCTTGTTAAACCTTCATATATATCCAATTGTTCTTTTGCTGAAATCTTGAATCCCAAATCAGATTTTCTTAACCTATCTAAGAGAGGATCGTAAAATATAATCCACAATAATGGTGAGATTATTTCCCCTTGATCTATTCCAGTCATCATTTCAAATGGTTTTGTTAATCCAAAAGGAGTAAATACTTGGTTCATTCGTCCTTGAAACATTCCTATTATTATATTGCATAGTTTTTCTGGTATCTTAATCCTCTTCATAGCTTTTCTTAGCATATAAATATTCACCCTGTCGTAAGCTTTAGACATATCTACTAAAAAAAACCATAATTCTTTATTTTCTTCGTTAGCGTAATCTATCAATTCTTTAATAATTCTAAGTGGTTCAAATGTTGATTTTTTTGGCAATCCAGCAAATTGATGTCCTCTGAGTATGTTGTATTTGACCATAGCATCAGATAATCTATTGGTTATAATTTTCATAAACATTTTTCTTAAAGTTTCTAAGAGAGTTATTGGTCGAGTATTATTAAGATCATAACCCCAAGGCTTTGGCTTCGGAATAGGATAAATATTAGCTTTTAGCCATTGTTTCGGTATCTCCTCTGTTTCCAAGATGTCATTAAAAATTTCCTGTATATATTCTTTTAAAGGTAAAATTGTTAGTTTGATATCTTCATATGTTATACCTGATGGTCCACTAGCTTTTCCTTGAGGTAATTCTTTCGCTGCTTCTAATATCTCTTCTATAGATATTTTTTCTAACACTTTATCATATGCAAATGATGGGATATGTATGTGTGTTCCAGAATTGTATTCTTCTTTCCAATCCTCTGGTAATTCTTTATCAATACTTATAGTCCCAGCGCAATTTTGAAAATGATCAGCCACTTTTTCTTTAATTTTATCTTCGTCTACGATTAAGATATCTTCACCTTTTGAATTAGTTGATAATACCCTATCGATGTTGATTTTTCTAAATTCTCTATCCATAACGTTATCTATCATTCTTTTCTGATTATCTTCTAAATCTTTTTGTCTCTGTTCTATCGCACGTTTAATTTTATTTTCTTTCATAGCTGATACTTTAATTTGCAGTTTCGTTTGAAATATATTATATAACTCATCTAATTCAGTAATATATTTCTTTATTTGAACCTTTCCAAAATTATATGATCTTAAGTAATAAAAACCATCAACGTCCCAATTTTTTAATATCTTGTTTACGTGACTTATATTTTTCTTCCAATGTCGCTTAACATTTTCTATTCCTTTCTTCTTTTTCAGTTTTCTTCTTAAATAGATGAAAAATCTAACCGCCCGATATAAATCCAAATTCTTTATACTTGTGTCTTCTTTTTCATTAGTTAAACAGATCTCTTTTTTTTCGATTTCTGAATTCTTTGTTGCATTTATAACATCTTCATATAGTTGTATCTTTTCGTGTAAAGTCAATATCATTGTTGAAGATCTGTTCTTCCTTTCGTTGAGTTCATATTCAGCTTTCATCTTAATACATTCTTTTATTTCTTCATCAATTGTATCATAACAATATTTAGTTCGCTTATCGAATTTACTTTTCTTCTTTCTATTATATATAATTGATGGCAATACACAATCTCGAGCAACTTTAAAATATACAATTTTATGATCTGTGTCATTCTTGTTGTCATATTCTTTTATTTGGACTTGGACTATTTCATCAAAAATCTTTTTGGTAACCCAAATATAATCGATCCTAGATCCTAATTTTTTCGTTATATGGGTCACGTGATTTTTTGTTAATGCTAAATCATCGATATTAAGTATTTCTTTACAGGTATCAAATAATTCTGATTTTTCTAAAAGATCAAATATTTTCAATTGTTCTGAAATCCTAGTTCTATTACTATTCTTTTGTTGAAGATATTTTTTATATTGCAAATTAAAATCCCCCATCAAAATTATTTGCTGATTTTTCTTTTTACTATCTTTAATCATCTTCATAATCTCCTTATTGATATCTATTCGTGTTTCTACGCAATCTTTACCTCTATCTCCACTTTTATTGTATACTGATATAATTGCCAATTTTTGTTGATCAGAAAAAGTAAATTCTATTTTTAAAATACGACCTTTATAATTTTCCAATTTGCTAATATGTTTTGCCAGTTCTTTTTTAACTATTACAAGGGTCCCTGATTCGTTGAATTTTGCACCTACTGTTCCAAATACTTGATGATTCATAAATTTGTTTTTCGTTATAAATTTTAAGTTCTTGTTACTAATTCTAGTTTCAGTTATACTTAATATATCTATATCATTTTTATCTAAATATTTTGCCAAATTTTGAGCTTTAATATCATTAAGTTGTCTTATGTTAAGCGTCGCTACCTTAAAAAAATGAAGATTGTTAGTATCAAGATTCACCTCGTTACCATTATTGTTATTTGTTATCCTTTTTTTTCTTTTTCTTTTTTTATAATTTCTTCTATGTTTACTATCATTAATAATTTTTTGTTTTCTTGTATCATTGGTAGGGGGGTAAGTAGTTGTATTCGAAATATTTAAATTGTTATTATATTGATTATTGTCTATCATTAAAAATGATGTTGGGTGTTATTATTTTTAGCAGATCGGTTGCCCCCATCAACTGATCTGTTTGGTACTTGTCTTGCGATATCTACAGTTGTAATTCTGTTGTTGATATTTGTAAGACTGCTGGTAATATTTTCCATGCCTTTATGAAGTTCTTGAAGTTGCGCAGTCAAAAGAGCCATATTATTTTGTCTGTTATCGTTTGAGTCTGAGTCTGAAGAATCTTCTCTTTGTGGTCGTTTATTATTTTCATTAAATGACACCAACCTCCTTTTAGGTGTTTGGTGTTGTCTATTATCTGTATTACCCGATTGATCAATCAACATGGCATTGTTGTTCATTTCATTAACTTTTTCTTTGCCTTTGCTAGATGTTGTTTGCATATACAAACTAATTTGGTTAGTAGTTTGTTCTAAGGATTTTGCCAAGGTTTTTACAATATCTTGTAAAGTAGCTAGATCTTGTTTAATTGACTGAATCTCATTATCATCTCTATGATTTCTAGGTGTTCTATCAACATTCTCATAGTGTGCATTCCTTGGCCTAGAAAGAACTGAAGCCCTACTACTAGAGCGCGGTATGTCCTCAAAACTATCATCTTCTTCGTCCCATTCATGCATCCCTTGTTCATCATCACCATAATTATGATTATCATCATTTCTTTTTCGTAAGTTATTCCTATTCCATGGGCGATCTTTATTATTCGAATAAGGATTATCTTGCCTATATCTTTCTTGAAATTTTCTATTTTCAAACCTTGCTTCATTTGGTCTTGAACGTATCGCATCTGCGTATGACCCTGGGCGAGCATTTTCTTGTTTTTCTCTTTGACGATATCCTGGTTGATATCGCCTTACCGAGTTCAAATAATCTTTTTTGTTCATAGGTCTATTTCTTGGTGGTCGATAGTCACAGTCACTTATAAGATGAGATGTATACCCACAATTAAAACATGATTTCATATCTGGTATTGACCATTCATGTTGTTTATTTCGCCTCATTATCACCCTATCGGTCCCTCTTTGCATACTTTCTTCATCTTTAAAATATACGTATGCATATAATTGCGTCCGATTTGTTCTCGTATTCCTAGGAATTCTGAATTCGAGCACGTTAAATTCTTCAATAAAATCTTGATATTCTCTAGCATTAGCGTTTGGAGGTAATCCATTAAGTTTAGCACAGAAAGCTCTTCTTTCTTCCCTTTTATCTAAACTTAATTCCATTGGAGTAATGTAAAGCATTTCATTGTAAACCCATAGTATCGGTTTTCCATAAAAGGTGTCTGCACTAGCACTTTCTTTGTACGTTGCATAAAAAATTTGTTTATTTGGCTGATAGGGGTTACGTCTAGTTGCATAAACCCCATTCTCTTCCAATTCACCATATCTTCTCAGAAATGGTTTCAGAGTAGCAGTTGTTATTTCTAAAGAAGCGTTATAAATTTGAACAGTACGACCACGCGTTCCTTCATTTGTTTGTTTTCTTTGTGTACGAATGCTTTGGTATGGTGCGAAAGAAACTGTATCTTCTGCACAGGAGAAGTCTACTGCCATAATGCTTTCATATATTTCTTTTGTGGTAACGTTAATAATCAAATGATATCCAATAATATCTTTTTTCTTTTTGATTGGTTTATCTTGATTGGCTTCATTATTATTGTCACGTGACCCTTCTCCTGGGGCAACTTTATTAAAATCGGGTATAATTTTTGATACTTGAGAAATTCCTGGGCCTAAATTTGAGTCTGATATCAAAAAATCCCTTGTATTTTTTAAAAAGTTAGTAGCAAATGAAGTATTAACTTTATCAGATAACTTTACACCAATGAAAAGTGAGAATGTTTGTTGTTTTTTTGCGTAATACAAAATTTCCTCTTCAGTAGAACCTTGTGAGTCATGATCAGCATCCTGCATACTGATGTCAGTGATTTCCGGTCCCTCAGTTGTTGACGCCATATTTGGTTGTGACGTTTCAGGGGGTTTGTTTATTTGTTGTTGTGCTGAAACATTTGATTGGGTAACCTTTGTTTGTTGTTGTGAAGGATTTTCTGATTGGTCCGCCTTTGTTTGTTGACTTTCAAGAGCAATATTAGAAGTTAAAGAAGGTGAAGATGAAGGACCCAAAAGAGCCTGTTCCACCGAGAAGCCTTGTTTATTATTATTTTTCCGTTTATCTTTATGTGAGCCCGCTGCAGCATCATGAGAGCAGTCTATCATATCGTTGGTTGTAAGAACAGTAGTATTGTTGTTGACCTGTATCGGTTGTTTGTTATCATTCTGTTTCTCTTGCGGTAAAGACACCTGTATGTCCGCCTGGCCTTGTGAAGTAACCTGAGACCTAGTTCGGGCTGCAGGGCCGGACATAATAGTTAATAGACAAAATAAAACACAATATAAAATATGTAGCTTTGAAAAAAAATATTTTTCTGTTTTCACAAAATTTTGGTCAAGCGCAAGAGCAGAAAGAGTTTTTAAACAGGTGATTCATTCTTATTGTGAATATTATTATCAAAAGACGAAAAGTTTTGACAGAGGATTAATTACTCCATATGGAAATCATGAGATGGAAAAAGAAATATTCAGATTGAAAGAAACAATAGATAAATCAATAGTGATATTTTTAGAAAAAGATGGCGACGTATGTTGGAAAAATTACATTGGAAGAGAAACAAAGAAAACGGAAAAATCATCATACCCAACATTAAAGAAGGATGAATATTTGGACATGGTTAAAATGTTTGAAGAAAATCAGAGTGTGTACAAAGATACCAAAAGATACAGTCGAGTAAAAGTTAAAAATGACGATAATAGCTGGAGAAAAGTATTTAAAGAGGTGGAGAAATGGAGAAGAGCACAGAACTAAAAATACAGGACACATAACGAGAATAACAAATTTAGAAGCGAAATCAATTAAAGAAGTATTATGGAAGAAAATAATTACAAGAGAATAATTGATAATATCGAAAAGGAGAATAAATATGAATTGAAAGAGGGAATTCTATATAGAGTAAAAGGACAAAACAAATTTAGAGTAATTAGGGATTATGAATATGAGGGATTGATGTACATGATGCATGATAATGAATTATCAGGACATTTTGGGATAGAAGCGACATTAGATAGAATAAAAGAAAATTATTAGTGGAAAAATATGAAAGAAGATGTAGAAGAATATGTAACTGAGAACGTGTTGGAATTGTCAAATGAGAGGAAAACCAAGAGGAAAGAATGAATTGACACCAATAAAGATAAATGAACCATTCAAGATGATTGGAATAGATATAGTTGGACCACTAAAAGAGACAGAAAAGGGAAATAAGTATATTGTGGTAGCAATGGATTATTTTACAAAATGGCCCGAGGCCGCACCACTAAAAAAAGCTACAGCAAAAGAAGTAGTAGAATTTATTTGGAGAGACATAATTTGTAGACATGGATGTCCAAAGAAAATAATTAGCGATAGAGGGACTCATTTTAACAATAAAATAATGGAAGAATTAGTAGAAAGGTGTGGAATAAATCATAGATTAAGTACACCATATAGGCCACAAACAAATGGTTTGGTCGAAAGATTCAATAAAACTTTATGCGAAGGATTAGCCAAATGGGGGATCTCACCGTTTATGACTAAATAATATAATTATACAGTCAACTCTTGTTATAACGAACCCTAGGTTCCAGACCTCAACTTCGCTATAGGACTATAGTGAAGATTTTAAGAGATTTGATTGGTTAATTCGTTATAGCAAGGGGAAATTTATTATAGTTGTCTGAAAAATTCACTATATCAAGGGTTCACTATATCAAGGTTTGACTGTATTATTTAGTCATAAACAGCTTAGACTAGGTTATTTAGTAATAAAATAATCTAATTATAACTAAATAATCTAAGTACGACTATAAATAATCTAACTATAACTAAATAATCTAAGTATGACTATAAATAATCTAAATATAACTAAATAATTTAAATATATCTAAATAATCTAAAGTTAATAACCTAAATATGATTAAATACTCTAACCAAATAACCTGTTTATAACAATTTTGTATACCTAGTTATTTTTCTTACTATATTCCTTCCCTTTGAATTCGCTTTTCTTTAGCTTTTTCCCATTTATTATTTGTGATCATGTGATTAAATAACCTAAATATTACTATTACTAAATAATCGAAATGTACCTATTTTTGTTTAGTTCTGTACGTCAATAATCATTTTCTAATATAATTTATGTAATTGGGATTCTATAGTTGATTGGTTATTAAATTCTATATTGGAGATCCGGCCTGTCTGCAATTATTTGGATTCTAAGTTTTATGATGAAGTTTTTGCCATTCTGTACCTCTTTGGTTGCCTGTTAAGGATTCGAGGGTGCTTTCCTTCTTTACCTATTTTATTATTCATCAAAATGCCGAAATAGGACCCTGGATATCTAATATAAAGGTCATAATGGACTTTTGGCCAAAAACACCCCTTTTTGCTGAAACTCAAAAAATCGTTTTTTGTAAATATCTCAGCATCCAGTAATTCAATTTTAATGAACATTTTTTTATTTTGTAGCCCTCATTTAGCTCTACAATTTAAAAAAAAAGTTCATCAAAATTGGACCACTGGATGTCGAGATATTTACAAAAAACGATTTTTTGAGCCCTGAAAAATGGGCCAATCTGCCGAAAGTGTGACTTATGACCTGTTTTGGAGATATCCGGGGTCCTGCCGAAATATGGTAAAAAAATATCATGTTAGGTGGCGCAGTAGATTGTAGTAGATTAATTTCGGCTGGCAGTATACCATAATTTTGCCTGATCTTTTAGACATGTGATTCGAGGATCTAGCTTAGTATCATGATGGTGACTTGATAGTGTTCTGGAACTTCTGTAGAGCTGTCATGAAACTAGTGAGGAACTATCTTGGAAGTGTTATGGAATACCAGTTTGGATGCCGTCATAATCATATGATACCGATGCCAATTTATCCTTTTCTGAATGTGGAGTAGATTGGGATGAAAGCTCTAGCTGAAGACGATTAATTTTAGCCTTTTCTTGTAATATGTATTGTTTATATTGCCAGATCTGAAATTCCCTTCTTAAAGGCAATATTGCAACAATAATTCTTATATATTCTTCAGAGCCTCCAACACTATTGTGTGCATGAATTAACTTGGAATAGGCTTTACTATCTAAATCCATATTAGTGTTTTGGTTGATTATAACAGAATATAACGATTTTATTGATTTATATTGTTTTTAGCAATTTTAGCCAATTTAGCAATAGTATACTCTAATAAATATCAGATTCATTTTTATACGGATTTGCTGGTTAAACAGTTTAGCAGTTTTATTGATCTGTAGCTGATTTAGTGAGACTACACACTAGTAAACCCAAATTCGATTAGGATGACCGGCCAATCAGATTTCAGATTTTTTCTTTAGCCGGATAGCCTGAAAATGATTATAAATAAAATGCACATGTTCGAGATGATCGGCTAATTTAATCATGTGGATTTTTACTAGAAATCTTATTGGGAGAAGTGTGACATTAATGTCACAACTAAACCAATGAAATCTGGCAAAGTTTTGGAACAGATTTATGGGTTATGACAATTTATATGCTGAAATGAAAACCAGAAACTTTATGATTTTTGCTCTGAGAGCCGTGACATTAGTGTTACACTACTTTACAAATAAAAAATCAAAAATGGCCGTAGCCAGTCCTGAAATGACCTTTTATTATCAAGAGTTACACAAAATACATGTAGCAGTAGTACTATTTATTCGTTTAATCTAGCAATAAGAAAATCGACATCATCTGGGGATAGATTTAAGATTGTAGTAGCATTAAAAGACTTTAACCGTTCTATTGCTTCTATACCACCAACATTACTAAAAAGCCTGAAAACCTTTTTACCCTTTCCTTTCTTTTTCAAAGGTTAGTTTTGGTAAGCTTATCTTGTACAGAAATCTGATTCATAATTCTATCGTTAACTTTAGCATTAGATACATTCTCATTACAAGTTTTTTTAAAATGATCGAATAACTGCTTAGTGGTGAGATCCTCCAATTCCCTCTGTCATCAATTTACAGAGTTGCCATATCGAACGGGCATTCTCATGGTCAGACGAACGAACAATCGAACGAACGAACAATTAAACGAGCGAGCAATTAATCAACAACATAATTAACAAACAACAAAATCAATGAACAATATACAACAACATTCTTGGTTCACAACATAAATAGCGTTAGTAATATAAAACGTTGAACGATATAAAATAAAATTTACTTCTCCAAATTTTTCCCCAAATTATATCCACTTTTACCTTTAATTTCAAACTTCGATAGCTCTCGCTACAAATTATTACTTTTCAAAAACATATATTTAATTCATCTTAAAATTTTCATTTGTTTAATTAAAATTAATTAAGCGAACATTAATTAAAGTTTAGGGCGAACCTATTACCTTTAATTAATATTAAACTTCATTAACAAATAATTAAATGAAACTTATATTTTTATTGAGTTCTGTGGATGAGAACTATGGAATTACTTTGAATTCCGTTCTCTATTTATACAAATTTTACGCTACTTTCTATTCTATCTATATACTATCTTTTATGTTCTTTTACATTTTATCTTTGAACTATCTTTCTATTATGCTATCTATATTTTAAATACGCTATCTTTTAATATGCTATCTTTTAATATGCTATCTTTTTATATATGTTCTTTTTAATATATTATCTTTTACGTTCCATCTTTATACTATCTTTTTATATTATCTTTTATATTATTTTGTGTTCTTTAATCTTTCTGACATTATTTTATATGTTCTTTTAATCTGCTTTATGTGTTTTACTTATAATCTATCTTTTGTGGCTTATAATTATTCTTTCTTATTGCTCTTATTGTTAAAGATTGCTAAGCCGCAATTGATCGATTCTATTTATCCTATTGGTTCTTTGTCAATCATTTGATAAATATTACATCATGTAGATCATTACTCTTCCTAAATGTTTATCCTTTTCGGCTAATTATTTATCCATCCACGCCAATTCATAATTAATTTGTTCGTTCTTAATATTTGGCAATTACATTTGGTGGTTGAATTTTATCATCTTTTCGCGCTTGATATTCGACCGTTTACAGTGGCTTGGCCAAAAATATAATAGCATCGAAGCAAATCATGAGTGGTTCTTCGAAGATTGTCTTCAGCAGTACCAATCTTATTATATAAATTGAGAAAATCAAGCGAGTTTACGTCCATCTTAGAGACACTTAACTGCAAAGTGATGAGGGGGTCTCGAGAGAGACCATCTTCTAGGGACTCAGGAGAAGTCAACTCCATAATTAGTTTTTTCAATGTAGGAGAATCATTTCGATCAATCTGCTTTCTGGTCTACTTCGCTTTTTTATTTGAATCTTTTTCAGAAGCAAATTCGCTAAAACATTTTTTCTGTGCAGTATTTGAACTCTGCTTTGTTGGAGTTTCCAAATCATCAATTTCCATATCAGTTGATGGACATATAGGACACAACTTTCGTGGATTGTCAATACAGTTGTAATGGACAATATGCTTGCTGGTTAAATATACGAGCGGTTTCGGAGGACCTTGAGGTTGAGGGGAGATTCAAAGAAAGCCTAAAGGAGGGAGGGACGAAGAAAGGTCTTCAGAACATTTAGCGCATCTCAAAGCACTTTTGACTTGCTGAGTTGCTGTACCCTCGATCCCTCCCATCTGTATAGGTGGTGAAGATAGGGTAAACGTTCCCATTAAGTTGGATAAAGGTGAAATTCCACTTGATTGAAAGGTCACTTTGGGATCAGGTATTGGCAAATTGGAAACAATACCAAGGGCATCAGCTTGATCTAAGATGTCCACGTTCTTTCCACAGCCAGAGGCTGGACATGCACTTGAAGTGCCAAGAAAAAGTTTTTTTTCAATACAAAGTCTGTGAAAAATATGCCTGCAAGTGAGGTATGAGAACACCTTGAGAGAGACATTAAAATATCATTGCCACATTTGGAGCATGAATCTAGTTCTGGAAACTCAATATCTCCAACAGTTTCATCATCGAGACTTTTGAGGATATTATATCCAAGGTTTTTAAGATTAACAAGAGAGGGTCTCTCAGATTCCGAAATACTGCACTTATCTCTACTTTGTGTGTTACCGATTGGGCTAATATTGATTTTATCAACAGTGGTCGCTTCCGTATTAACTGAGCTTTCTTGATTCTCCATACCTGCCCACTTATCATCACTCTCATGGTCAGCTATTTGCTGGCTAAAGCTAAAGACGGGTTTTTATATCACTTGTAAATTTCGCAGGAGAAAACATTCCCTTTGGGATTAATTTTCACCAGCAATTACGCACTACATTTCGTCATTTGTTAATCCCTCTGCAAATCAATAAAAAAATGACGAAGGATTAGCATACACATCCCCAAATCTCATATGCAAAATATTAATTGCCAAAAAAACTACAGTCAAATTTTTATATAACGATATGTCAGGACTCATAAGAAAAAATTTAAAAAATATCGTTATATCAAATTATACCGATATTTATATGTCCTTACATATAGTGGGAATGTAAAATTTTATCGGTATATCAAGTTTTTAATAATGTATCGGTATATCGAATATTGGTATATCAAATTCTGACTGTATCTATATTCGAAAATTGTTTTGTTAGTATGATACTGAAGACATGGCATGCAAAAATTAAATCCAAATTGAGTTGAAAAAAATAATGGAATATGTATGTAAATCAGCCTGACCATTTGGGGTTATGCTCTGACAAAAGCATAGCAATTGTTAGGTAAGACCGATTATCTGAAATGCGCAGTACGATATTGGAAAGATTCTTGTCGAAGGAATAGGAGTACGAATCACGAATTACTTTATTATTCCGTTACCCACATACAGTAAAAAAAATTCAGTAATAAAGCTTTATTGTTATGCAATTAGTTATACAGCAAATATAATTAATTTTTTACATAGATTGTGATCTAATTATTTGTTATGATTGAAAAAATGCAGAGAATTCTAAATTTCTAAAAGTATATAAGTATAGCTAGTAAATTATCATGATAAACTTTAGATTGATGTAGTACTATTATTGATCCATGTGTGTTTAAGTGCCTCCTCCGCTGTCAAATTTTTTGATTTCAATTGATTCACAAAATCTTTTCCACCAGCTGTCATCAAATCATTATACTTTTCTAGCATCTTTCCCAGCTGGTACATTTCTGATAAGTATACATAGTGGCCAGATTTCGTGAGCGTATTTGCATCCCAGCCATTCAAATTTTCACCAGGCTTTTGTTTGTTCATGCCTCCATGCTCGAAATCAATGAGGACATATCTAAAGTTGTCATGATGTTCAGGAACGAACACGATGTTTGGTATCCGGATATCACGATGAACGTATCTTCCTGCATGTAATCTGGCTAGCCCGGTGAGAACACATTTCGTCATTTCCCGTACGTCATTCTCATTATTCAGTTTGCAAGGGATACCTTGAGTTGTCATTTTAACTTTATACATTCTTTGATCTTGGATAAAGAGAGGGTCTTCCTTGATCTGGACAAGCCCGGGTAACCTTTAGCATGTTTATACATTGATGTTAAGAATCTTACACGAGACTGCAGATGTTGTGTGTATGGAAGATCAACTTCTGGGACCAACTTTACGACTGAATTAGCAAAAAATGTGATATATGAGTGTCCTAACTTCTGTTTCTTTCCGAGAGGTATGATCATGTCGGTAATGTTGTCACTTATTGTTAACATGATGCGCGCAATATTTACAGTCGTGCGGAGAATAGTAATTCGATCCACAAGGTTGATAGAATTAAGTACACCGGTAAGTGGCATTAGTTGGTTTGGATTTTTCACAGTTTCTTTTGAGCCATCAATTGCATAGAATTGCACATTCGATCCTGCTGCAGCATAGCAGATCAAAAATTTAATATTACCGAAGAATATAGGATCAAGTACATTGAACTTCTCTACTAATTCAATTCTTGCTGTGTCAAAATCACCAACATTTGCCTTCTCTTCACCCTTAAAAATAAGTAATTTTTTTATCCAGCATAGAAAATTGGGCCTTTGCGTACCTTTCGTAGTTGATCCTGAATCTGATTTATCCCGATCAATATCAATAGGTAAAGACCCTCCAAGGTATTTATTAAAATTTTCGAGTGGGATTCTAATCATGGAATCTATCGGATGGTGTAACATGCTCTCAGATTTGCCTGAGAATTTCGTATCAATTGTAAACAGATTGCTGTTGATCTTCGCAATAGCACTTCGTCGTTCTCCTTGTGTTGTGCAGACATAATTGCTTATATCAGGAAACATTATCTCCTCATCCGAAGTTACAGGCAGTTTTCGTAGAAGCGGTGCATCAATAAGAGTTTTAAGTTCTTCTACTTTATTTGGGATAATGTCGAATTTTTTTAAAAGCTCTTTGCAGATTATGCCACTTCTGTCAACGAACACTGATGCATCGAGTTGCTCTACAATAACGCGAATGTGTTTTTTGGGCGGGTTTGACGATAAGAAGCAGGAAAGAAAAGCACAAGAATAAGTAAGTATTCGGTATTATTGGCGAATATAACAGAGGAGAAGAAAAAAATTATGTTATATCGCGTTGACTAAAAATTATTGACTCACCGATGGCAACAGGAACTTTAACGATAACTCGAATGTTATTATCTTGAACTCCATAGAATGTGTTGCCAACTTTTTGCGATGCGATTTTTATTTCATTTTCAACAGTCATTAAATCATCAGGGGTGTTGCTCTCCAACTGACTTTCCTCAACATTAACATTCCATAAACAAAGGTTTTTAGCTTTTACGTTGTCAGGTACATTAATCTTCTCAAAGATAGCTTTCTTTAGATCAAAAATAGAATTATTATTTCCAATGGTAATGGAGAAGGAATTACTTCTGTATTCGAGACACCAAAGGGTAATAGGCGTACTATCAGTAGACATTTTTACTGTTATTTTATATCACAACGATAAATGAGGAAAGAAAAGAATTTTTTTTGCAGAATTGGGAAACGAGTTAGTTTTATAGAGGGATCACAGATCTGATCAGTGATGCAATCAATTTTAATATGGGCGCAGACACGCAGTAGTCAGAATTCAGTCATATGATTTTTATTCTGTGACATTAAATGTCACAACTACGCAACCAGTTTATGCGAAGGAGCATGACAAGTTTGTCACAATAAAGTTATAGGCTACTAATTATTTGGAACATTACTCCGCAACAAAATTACATGATCACTATGCTACAATTGTGAACTTGAGTTTATTGCTTGAAGTGTTGCTGGCAAGACAATATTCCAACTTATCTTGGGAATACAATTTCACTAATTCAGGATCATAAGGGAACTGATTCCCATTTTCGCAGTACCATGAGCCATGTAATCCATAATTCCCATATTTTCCATCACAAATAGGACATAGTGAGCTCCACGGCTGAGGTAATGCAAAATTATAATTATCAATCCCTCTGAAACTATTTTGGAATTTCAAGTATGGGAAGTACTCTAAGACGGATTTGATAATTAATTCTGGATCGGGTCTGACTTCAAAAGTTATAGGCCCTTTTTCTGGCTTCGAATTTATAACTTCACTCTGTTTTGATTTATGTACTTCTGTTAGTTGTCATGGCTCATTTCCAGTTTGTTTTTTATATCTTTTGTATAATTTGGAACGAATCTTATCCGTCAAAACGCTTGGTAATCCACTTAATTTGGCATGCCAGTCTAGATATTTAGGGTTAGTATTTTATCAAACTCAGTCATTTTCCTTTTTATATGACTGCAAACAATTTAAATCCCTTTTCTCGTATAGACCTATTCATTCGAAAAAAAAGATTAAAATTCCCAGACGATCCCAGAGGGATCAGATTATGCAACTATCTCAATTTCATGCTGTTCACATTTAATAAAGTAAGATCTGGTATTATACGTACCTTCTATTTCTTCATCATCATGACCTAATTTGCATAATGGACAGATGTAGTCCCTGCATGTTGTCTCATCAGTAATCCCATAATAGTCTAAATTTTCAATACTACATTCTCTATATAGATTAGGATATTGATCCAATATCTTGTTGCGAAAATAGGAATGATCGGGCTTAGATTAGGATGCAGATGATACACTTGCCGATGTACTCATTTCATCCTTAATCTGATCGTTCCTTGAGGGAACAGTTTTCAAAGTCACATGACACTGATGATCACTAATATATTTTTTTACTTGATCTATAACATTTTGGATTTGTGCATTAGTTAGTTTCGAAATCTCAGTTGCGCTATATGAGACCAACTTGATTTTGTCTATTCCAACTCCATTTTTTCCAAATAACGTGAGGTGTTTTCTAGCCTTAAGAGTTTCCTAGCGCAAGTTATCTTGTGTGATTTTAGCAGGAAGAAATGGTTTCATTTCCTTGTAAATCTTTGATTTTGCCGTTTTATCTTTGATTCTACCATTAACAGTAAGAGCATCTACCCTGCTCTCGAATTCAAGTGAATAATTATACCAGTCTAAGATTTCCTGCTGACCAGACTTTATTGCTGTATCGAATAGATAGGACAAGTGTTGGGCAGAACCTGAAATCATATTCTCTGATCCATTGCAAGAGGAATTAGCATTGGTAGAGCTGATATTGTCATCACTGGATATGGGTAAACAGATGTCAAAGGTACCACACAGCTCTTGTATTAGACCCTGTTCTATGATTTGATTTTTATCTAACGATTCCTGCTCATCATCTTGCTCCATGGATACTTCGAGATCTGGCTTAACTGAAGACACATGACTCTGATCGTTCCCTGAGGGAACGGTTTTTTCGAACTCTTCCAAAATTTCTAAACTCATCCGATGCGCATCCTCATATGAATTTTCAGGATACCTGTTAACTACTTTTATATCATGCATCACTTTCGAATTCACCGTGGGAATTTCTTCCTGAGGGTATCTGCAATGACCAATTGAGGAGCAACCACCACAGTTTCTGATACATAAGCAGTATCGGAGATGCTGTCCTGGTTAGCCAATTTACGTAAAAATTTCTTCTCCTTATTGCGTTGCTTTATTTCACTACTAACGATTTTCTTATGAGCCTCAAGCAAGAAACTATCCATATCTTTCTCTTCCAACGATGTGCCATTAAGGCGCTTCGCAGAGTTGGCAGGTACTGTTGCCACCAATTCTTGCTTATTATAGCAAACCTCTTCAGGAAAGGAATTATCTGTTTCCACATCCACCAATGGTTTCTCATGATACTCCGCAACTGAATTAAAGTTAGATGTACTATTGTCAGAAGGATTATCATTATACAACTGCTCTTCCACTGGTAAGGAAGCCTGTTCCACTATCGCAAGTCTGGTCTCAAGCTCCTTATTTTTTTGCTCCAGTTCCTCAACTCTAACATCGCGTCTAGTATTCTCCTCCATAATCCGCTTTAAAAGTTCAGCTTTTTCTGCTTCAAGCTCGGCATTCTTAGCCTCAAGTTCAACGATACGCTGTTTCAATACTTCAAGCTCAGATGACATGATTGATAAATTTTATACAAGAAGTGAAATATTCAAAAGTTAGTTAGTATATATATACATAGAGACTGTCATTTTACCAAGAGAAATAGGTTATAAAGTCACCAGATTTCTGAGACCGCGCGGTTCCAGAAAAATGCCAAGAAAAAAATATTTTATTAATACATACGAAAAATAAATACAAATGTTCGGGACATTGCCCGTGATACATGACGCTTCTATATAAATGTCTAATGTATATCCCTACAGTCTAACTAACCACCTGACATTGAAATTCGCCCCTCATTCTTTACGAAATGTCTGTAAAATACATGATTATTAATTATAAAAAACTAGGATTACAAGTAATTATTGTACAGGAATTTGTAAAATAATAAATTCTTACACAATATATCCATCTAGCAATTGAGATAATTTGAGCTGTTCCTCGTCAAAAAGCTTTCTCTTCTTTTTTGTATCCTCCCGGCTTGCCATCCCAAAGTCAATCAGGTATAGGGCACCTTTATCATTAATTAAGATATTTTCCTCCCGAATATCATTGTGGAGGATACCATGCTTGTGGATTGCTTCTAATCCCTTAATAGCCCTTGACTTTTGCTGTTCCGTTATTTTTTGGTCGCTCAACATAGTGCCAACAATGGTTAAGCCGATAACGAAGCTCATGCCTCCTCCATAATATCCATAACAGACCAGCTTTGGGATATACTTGCCTTGAATATCAGCTAGATCTTTGTACATCTCTACTTCCTTCTGCATTTCTTTCAGAACATACGATGGAGCCTTCGACAAGTCTACGCTCTTCAGAGCAATTGTATCACCACAAAACTCGCATAGGAGCGTTTTACCACTTCGTCCTTCACCTAGTATGCCCTTAAACTTGAAGTCTGCGAAGCTAAACTTTTGCTGGTTTACTGGGACGTTAGAAGATGATTGTTGATTCGAAAAGATGCTGGAAGCCTGATTAGTTAATGAAGAGCTGGATGAAGATTTTGAGTTTGATCGAAGAGTACGTGAATTATTATCCCCTTGAGCCGGCACTAGTACTTGAAGTTTAGGAGAGTTGGGATTCTCTTTCGCCTGTCGAGTTAGATAAGTATATGCCTTGAGTACGGGTGGAGATTCAGATTCCAGTGAAAGGGTTTTTGAGATCCAGAGCTTCGTGTGTTCTCGGCATAGAAACCAGTGATTATCATAAGTGGTAAGAATACCGTATTTAAGTTCATTTTCTCCCATATAATTATAGATTTGTTGAATTACATCCTTGCCCTTACTCGTATTATAAAACTCGGGAAATGTCTGTTCACCCATGTCTTCTAAAACATGCTTTCTTTTTGCCTCAATCACCAAGATCAATGAACCCACGAGATGACAGGTGAAGTCCGGTATGCCAGGAGAATTAGGTGGACGTTTTGAAAAATTATAATCTGGTCCCATAAGCCTATTTAACACCAAACAAATATTGGCATCAATAGCAAAATGAACATCCTCCTCATTATCTACCACTTTATCTGGAATAAATTGTGGCCTCTCGATAGTACTCGACCCGTATCCGGATCAATCTGGATTGATCCGGATTTTTTTTTTCGGATATCCGGATTTCTACGGGTTTCATCCGGATTATAAACCGGATGAAAAATATCTGGTTGGACTCGGAATCCGGATGAAATTTTTTTTTTTTTTAATAATAATAATTTTGCTGATCCATAACATTCTATATCTAAATGATATTATGGATAATTTTTTTTATTAAAATTTATTAGTTATATTAAACTTTTTAATACAGTAAGTTTAAGAAGATTTTTCAATTATAATTTATTTATTGAAGTTTGTATCAGATTTATTTATTTAAATTTATATATTAACAAATAACAAATAATTGTAGATAAAAATTATTATTTATTTACCATTCCTCAAATTCACATTCAGATAAATATTCTTCTGAATTACTCTTTTCCACATCTAAATCTGAAGGAAACACATTAATATGATCCATTGTTTGCATATTACGCTTTAAAAATATCATTTTTCCCAATAGGCCAGGGTCCAATGAATTTCTTTTTGATGTAATATGATTTCCTGCATCAGAGAAAAGTCGCTCAGAAGCTACAGAGGTAGCAGGAATACCTAAGTACTTTTGTGCAATTAAAGAGAGAATTGGAAAAATTTCATGTTTTACTCTCCACCAATCTAATGGATTTTTATTTTCCCTTGCAATTGGCATAAGAAGATAGCTTGTAATTTCATCCTCCATTAATGATGTAGGGATTTCTGTTCTTTGAAATACTTCTTTTGCTTTTTGTTCACGCCTTGCTTTATGGTCACGTAAAGATCTACTTGGAGTTGAACTTCCAGCAATTAAACTTTCAGCAGAAGTAACAGTTGTAGGTGATGATGGAATACTTTGCTGACTTATATCCCATTTTAATTGGTCATATCGTGTTCTTAAAGTAGAATGAAATTTTCTCTTTATACTATCATCAGAAATAAAATCAAGATTCTTATATCTTGGGTCTAAAAGTGCTGCCATAATACCAAACTCGTTTGGTATTTTCCAATAGTATCTCAAACTTCTGTAAATATTTTTCTTTACATTTTCTAAAGTTTCTCTAATATTATCATAATTAGTTTGCTGGTTAGTTGAATTTTCTTCTTCTAAATCATTAAAACTATCATCAGGTTCTTCTTCATATAAATTACCAGATGGATTTAAAGAATTTGTAAGTCTTGTAATAATAGGAACCACTTGACTTAATGTAACATAAGTATTTCCAGACAAATCTCGTGTAGCTTTTTCAAATGGTGACAAAATATTACATAATTCATCTAGTAATTCCCATTCATTATCACTCAACATAATTTTTTTCAATTTGATACTATCAGCTTTTTCTTCACGTATTAAAGAACAAGATAAATTTACATTAAGCTGAAGAATAGCACATTGAAGGAAAATAAGACGATCCCATGCTAAATAAGTTGAATTCCATCTTAAATAATTGAAATAAAATTAAATATATTAGCATTATATTGTAATTTGTAAACAAAATTAAAGATTTAAAATTTTTATTTACCTAGTGGGAATATCTTGTATTAAATGTAATTGCTCCTCATAACCATTATCTTTTTGTATTTTAACTAATCGTTCAATCTGTTTTTGAGTTGAAAAAAAATTAATTAACTGTCTTGCACGTATTGCTAAATCTTCCACAAGTTTTAAACCCTTTCCAATAGCTAATTGTAAAGTATGTGTTGTACAGGAAAACCTTTCAATTGGTGCTAATTCACGAATAGCAGCTACTACATTAGCACCATTGTCAGTTGTAATTGATACTATAAGGTTTTCAATTTCCCATTTTTGGATAATCATTTTAATAGTTTGTGCAATTTTATCTGCAGTATGTGGTGCTGGAAAATAGGATATTTCAAGTAAAATATCTGTTATTTCAAAATTTTGATTAATCCAAGTTGCTGTTAAACCTAAATAACCATGTTTTGACCTAGAAGACTACAAATCAGTGGTCAAAGAAATGGATTGGGCAGATTTTAAAAATTGCTTTAATTTGTTTCTATTATATCCATAACTTTGAGCAATCATCATTCTAATTTTCCTCTCTCCAGGAACTATAAATTCTGGATCTATGATATGCATATGTTCAATATAAGCTTTGTGAATTACAGTTGAAAGGGGTTGTGTTGTCAATAGAATCCATCGTAATGTAGATTCTTCCTTTTCTTTTTGTCCAATATTATCAATAGATTGTATAGGCTTTGATTTAATTTCAGCAGCAGGTAAATTTTCTGCTGCTGTAGGTGGTATAATTCCATGTTTAATAATATGACTACTAAAGTTTCCTGTAGATCCATCATATTTATAATTCTTTGTACATTTATCTCCATTTTCCATTACAAATTGACAATATGCACGTATTTCACCTTTATTATTATAATCTTTAATAAAATATTTCCATACCCAACTACTTACTTTTGTTTGTAATTTAGCTGATATTTGAACTGTTGAGTCAGGTATACTAATTACATTTATTTGTTCTATTTTTGTAGCTACTGGTAATTCTGGTATTTGGACCATTTCATTAGTAATTTCTTCACTAAAGTCATCATCACTTGAAGGTAGAATATAACTACTATCATCTGCCATATTTAATAAATTATTTTTAAATATTAAATTTAATTTCAAAGTGAAATTATGTAAAAATTATCAAGGTGAAATTACAGCATTTATATAGTGTTTTTTTAAGTAAGGTTATGGCTTTTTATTATAAATTTATAAAATTAAGATTTTATCAAAAAAAGCCATAAAATGATTTTAATATTTATCAAAAAAAAAAAGCCTATATATTTATCAAAAATCTATAATTCTATTAAAAAAGCCATAATTTTATTAAAAAAGCTATATATTTTATCAAAAAAGCCATAAAATGATCTTTGATATTTATCAAAAAAAACTAGTATCATAATTTTATTAAAAAAACTATATCTCATCATAAACAAGTATAAATTTTATCAAAAAAAAAGCCATAAAATGATCTTAATGTTTATCAAAAAGAACTATAATTTTATCAAAAAGCCATGATTTTATTAATAAAGTTATATATTTTATTAAAAGAATCCATAAAACAAGCATTATTTTATCAACAAAAGTCATAATGTGATCTTAATTTTTATCAAAAAAAAAAGCCATAATATGATCTTAATTTTTATCAAGAAAACTATTATGATTTTATCAAAAAAAGCCACAATTTTATTAAAAAAACCATATATTTATTAAAAGAAGTCATAAAACAAACTTAATTTTATCAAAAAAAAAGCCATAATGTAATCTTAATTTTTATCAAAAAAAGCCACAAAATGATTTTAATTTTTATCAAAATAAAAAGCCATATTTTTATCAAAAAAGCCATATATAATCCTATTAAAAAAAGTTGTGATCTCATCTATAAAACCACAAGTCCTACTCATAAAAGCCACAAATGACACAAAGCTTATATAAAATTTATTAAAAGCCACAAATTTATTAAATAATGCCATAAACTTAAAAATAATTTTATTAATAAATTTTATAAAGCTTATTAACAAAAACATAAATGCTATGAAATTGTTGTATAAACATAAAGAAATGTTAAAATAAAAATGAAATAATTAAATTGCTGCTATCATAATTTAATTATAATTAATATCTATTTCTTAAATTATTTTTAGTATATTTTTGCATCAGATTTCAGTAATTATTATTTGGTAATTTTTGACAATAAATATTTTGAAGTATTATGCGAAAATTGTTTAACTTTAGTTCGCAGTCAAAAAAAAATTATATGTAAATCCAATCCGAATTCCGGTTTCTATCCGGATTATCTGATCCAGATTCAAAATCTGGGTCAATCCGAATGTAATCCGGATTTTTTTTTTGTGTAATCCGGATGATGGTTTTCATCCGGGTTGAGGCACTACCTCTCGAATATCGGTTGTTGGTCGAAGCGGAATTGATTCACTTTATCGAAAAAGTCGCCCCATAATTGTACACTTGTCGGCGGGTCACTATTAACCTTTGTAGTGGTCTTCGATTTAGTACAGTCCGGAGAATATGTTATGGGTGGTGGAATACACGACAACGTCTCTTCCAAGCTGAGAACTGGAAACGAATATGTGTTATTATTACTAGGGCAAATGACGAAAAATTAGCCATTAAGGCGCTTTGCACAGACTATACCAGACACTTACGTGGCAATTTTACAATAACATGGATATGTTCTTCGGGAGGTGAGTCTGGGAAATATTTCGAAATCTTTCTTATTGCCAACAGCTCATCACTGTCCTGGAGTATTAGATTTCTTAATTGATTGTCCTGATCGCCAGGGATCGACACCTTCCATAGCTTGAGCCTGTCTGCAGGAAAATTGTCGAACTCTGGTGCTTTTTCCACCTTAATAGCTTTCTTGAGTTCGCTAATAGGTTCGTCTCTACTTATTTTAACAGAGAAAGCGTTCGCGGTTGTATTTCCTTTAACAAGACAGAATAAAGTGATAGACATGTTTTCGGCTTATATAGTATTTTTTGCGAAATATTATTGGTGCAAAGTGCGGTATGTGAGGACAAGAGTTAAAAGAATTTTATTTGGGAAAAAAATACTGAGGCAGACTATATGTGAGAAATTATTCCGTTTCACAGACCTCATCATAAGTGCAACGATCGCCTAATCACTGTGCCCTTTGTGTTACCTCTGGTAACCAAGAGACTCTTCTCACTTATCACCTAACGATTTTATATAGGCTAGATTGGAAATGTTAGATTTATGCAAAGCGCCTCCGGACCGCACCATTACATGTGACCCATTTCTCATATAGTACAATAATAATACTTTATTTATGAAATAAAATAGTTGCTGATAGCCGGCCTACATTACATAAAAAATGAGACTATACTTCGTGGCTCAGGCCTATTGCTATTACATGATAATGAAATATAGATAAAAAAATCTAATTATCTTTGCTTAGTACCTCCAGCATCCTTTCAGCGGGAGGGTACACGATAACATTGATTCCCTTTTCACCACCAAAGATTTGTTGGGGTTGTATAGGAAAATGAGTAAAAATTGTGTTTTGCAGTTCCATTCTTATTGCACCTTCTACTTCAAATTCACTGATGTTTCTTAAGCTGTTGATTATGACACTATCAGCTATAAATGCGACCCTATATAAAGCCAAATTGGTCGAATCTATATCTTGAAATCGATCTAGACGATGGGTTCTGATTGCCTTCGCGAGAGAAGAGACTCTATTGTTGTTAGCGTTAGATATCGTTACTTCAAAAATATCGTTCACTCCCTCGTCAGAAATGAGACAGTTGAGAGTAATATCCCCACCAGCGAGAAACTTGTCAAGCTTGTCAGGAGTCTTGGTCTTATCAGATTCATTGGTCTTATCAGACATCTTGCTTTCCTAAATCAAGGCCCATGGTGAGAAAAAACTCGCTCCCATTCATAACTGGTCCCAGAGGGACCCTCTCTGGCATATACATACCTTATTTTGCGTTATTTTACCACATACCTCTATATGCTTTATATCTTGCTGGGAAAAAGAGCGCTAAGCCGAAGTTAAGGAGATAAGAATAGTGATTAGCATTGTCATATGATGCCAAGAGTTCTATGAAGGCACATGCAAATAGAATTCTCATACCTTTTCACATGTAGATCTACTAGAAAGACATAGTTGGTTTTACGCCTGGCGATCTCGAAATTCCAAAGTCCCCAGCCTTTCATAACATATGCTTTTATTGGCACTATTTACTTATAGAGCTGGTCCTGTGCTCCAACTAGACCTCCTTTCAAGCGAAGCGCCTGTGAAGCAGGTCATTTTTCTCATGTTTGTTCAAGAAAAAAATAAAGAATAAAGGTTAATATGTTTTTTCGAATATATATGTGAAAATTAATATGTCGCGCAAACCCTGCCTGGTGATCGGCCTTTTTCTATCACACAATCTGTGGCTCAGCAAATTCTTCCGAGCTGATGATCACTATCCCAGGTTGACGATCAGTATTTCAGACTTGGTAAAATTTTCCACATTAAATATATTACTTTACTATTAGCAATCATGGTGAATAACAATACTAATAAATCTCCTATGAAAGAATCTCTTGATCAATTATATGAAGTATTTTTATATAAGAAGAAGGATATAATAGCTATTCAGAAAAAGCTTGGTATTAATATCAATGCAAATCAAGAGGCAATGCGTCAAAGCAAGGAAGAGATAACACTTGCCGATTCATATGAGTTGTTGTTAGACTTGGTGGGAGATATGTTACCAATACAGGAGGAACTCAACATCGAAGGCAATCCCATTCTAGAGGTGGAACTTAAGAGTTATAAAGCTTCTACGGATATTTCATATAGAGAAATATATAATTTGCTTTTATACCTGGAAGAGGATATAATAACAATTCAGGATGAACTCGGTATTATTGGTTATTCTAATCAAGAAAGGGCAGAAGAAGTCAATGAAAAAGCAAGAGCATATCTCCAAAAGTTTGAGAAATTCCACGGTCCATTAGAAGATGTTCCAATTGTGATTTTACAGAAATATGGTAAAATGGAGGTAAATAAAATTCGGTTTACTGGAGAGGGGCATCCGCTATTTCCAAATCTCTCTAGTCTTTTCTCAACAATTGCACGAAATATTCGTCAAAAATCCATCTAGTGCTGGTCAATGCCCATGTCTAGAACAGGTTAGCTAATCTATATTTTTTGTCGCACAGAAGTACATGCATGTGGCCAGCAAAAACTAATTAATGATCATCGCTCTGGACTATTGATCTAGCCAAACTGGAATATCATTGCAAATTATCTCGCATACTTAAATCTAAGAGGTTCTGAAGGCCCTGAGCTAAAATCTGTCTACTAGAAACGTTGTTCTGTATAAGATGATTTCTAACTGCTCCAATGAGATCGGAAGGTGTTAAAGTTTCCTTAAAATTCTCTATGTAAGTATTTGGATTTAGCTTATTTACGGCTCCTTTGCTAATTTTATAACACCCTCCCAAATTAAGATATTTTAAATTAAGACATGATCTAGCAATTTCTTCGATAGTTATATCAGTGATTTCACAATAGGTAAAATCAAGTTGGTAGAGCCTTGGGCAAGAGCGAACAATATTACAAATTGATATTTCAGAAAATTCTGTATGGTTAGAGATATTTAGATATTCTAGTTTCTGGCATAATTCTGCGATTGCAGTTAGACCTATATCATTTTTTCTCCGTAATTCCCGTAAAGTGGATATATTGAGATACTTCAAATTTGGATATGATTTTGCTATTAGCTTTAGAACTTTACCTATTTGGTCTGTACTTCCTTCGAGATCTAAATAAATTATATTTTGAAAAGTATGCACAATGCTTTTGATTTTTCTATTAGAAAGTCGGTAGTGCAATATTTTAAGATGAGTTAATTTTGAGCTATAGACTGGTTTTCTTCCTCCTCTGGGTACTATTTTTAAAAATCTTTCTAATCGAGTTTGATCCTCTGCTTCCCTTCCCTTTAACTCAATGCGTCTCCATAAAATAGAAGCACCGCATCTGTACCACAATTGGGAAACATATAGAGCGGGATAGAGAGATTTATCTATCGCTAAGAAATGTAAAATCTGTTCTAATAGTTCTGGTAAATAAAAGATGCTTGATTGTGCCATACATATTGCATATTATATATTATATCTTTAAACGAAAAAATAAAATTACGCATATTGATGATCACTACATCAGGAAGTTTTTAGGTGGGTCGGTCCATGTAATTCCACGTGGGTTTGCTCAAAAATACGTGGAATTCCACATATTCCCAATATCCTACATGGATCCACACCGAATTTTGTGGACTTATGCCGAAAATACCACGTGTTTCGTCACAGAGTATTCAGAAAATACTGGAACTATTTAGATTTCCACATATTTCTGCAGTATTTATTGTGGATTTCCATGTGGATTTTAAACGGAAAAAAATTCCTGATGTACTTCGGATAATTGTTATTCTGCATGGGTCCATACTTTGAATAGGATCGCAAAATTATCGTCTAATAATAGTTTTGAATTGCATATATTCAAAGTTGCACCATTTTCTCGAAACCAAAGCCCTCCTAAAATTAAATCAGGTCCCAGCCAATCTGGTCCAATAACTATGAATTCACTGGGTGTGCTTTTATGTTTCTCGTCACCATTAAAGCCGATATGCAGATTAACTTTTCCTATTGTGGAATAGGTTGCATCCAGAGTTTTAATGCTATTATTTTTATCATGATATGCAATTCCTAATTCACCAATATGTTTTTTGCTAATACAACTTACATCAGCGCCTGTATCGAGTACTGCTTGGCTGGGGCTGGTTTCTTTGATTACACAATTACCGAATATCATTTTTATTATGGCATATATAATATCTAAATATAAAAAATAAATTTCTATCACTGCGGACTGGCATTTATTGGTTAGCTATAGCGTGGAATGATAACTGGTCTGGACTAGTTGAATGATATACATTTTTCTTCTGAAACCTTCCTTTGGGCTTGGCGCTCCCAGATCTGATTCGAATCCTTTGATGCTTAATCATTTTTACTATTTCATCAATATCAGAATCAGATAAATAGTCAGACGAAGAGGAGGAAGGATTATTCTTTATTAGGTTTTTCTCTAACCAGCGAGAGGACTATTTTTTGTATTAAGTCGACCACAGTTTCCCTATCTACGCATTCGTCCAGATCTTTTACATCCCTTTCTAACCTTTTTACCCTCCTTTCTAAAGTGTTATGTTGAGAATGATATTTTTCCAACTGTTTCTTTAACACCCTATTTTTGTCAGAAAGCGTAATATATACCTCTGCATTCTACTTATCTGTTTCTAATAACTTGGCTATTTTCTCTGTACGCCTACCTGATAACTTCCTGCTCGCTGGATACGTCAGATGAATGATTTTGATCGGTTACCATTTTTACGATACTTTACATATGCTATATCTTGCCTCGAGCAAAAAAAATAAAATTCCCAATTGGAACCTGCTCATGATCGGTGGAAGAAATATTGTATAGCTGATTCCTGCATATGAATTATAGAGAAATAAATTGGAAGCTAAATACCAAGAATATTATTGAATACTCCGGTCTTCTAACCTTATATGTGATTAGTTTTCACCAGAGAGCTCGAATACCATTGCCTGATTATATGGTTCTCCTCTTAACCGATAATTTACTATAATATAGTTTTTTGCAGGAGAGGCATGGTTGTCGGGACTGTGGCGAAGTGCTTCACTAGCAATGGTCTCAGCTTTTGATAAATTCTTTGCTCCATGAGCTACAACTGCAAATACCGCCCCTATTTTGCGCAAAGAACTAGGAAGTAGTGGTTTGCCTACTTTAGAGAGGAATTCATCCTTTTTTAGAAATGTATTGAACTATAATACACCTGGCTTTCCTGGGTCTTTTAACTGTCCAGAAGAAATTGCTTCCTGAATCCATATAAGCAATTGCCTCGCCCGTTCCTCATTCTTCTCTGGTGATCTGAATATCTAGGGAATGTCTTGTTGTCCCCAATTTTTTCCATACCCAGTTACGCTTCCATTAGATATGCGTAAGTCTTTAATTTCAGCAGGGCGAATACAAAGCATTATCATTACATCGGCTAGGGCTTGTTTATCAGGTATATTGGACACATCATATAAATCCAGTCTTTCCTTAAACGATTCTAATGAGAAGTGGTCTGGATAATCGATTCCTTCATTTTCATGTAACAATCTATTCTCCTTTTGAATTTTATTAGCTGAACGGGTTGTGTCTGGAATCTTTGTGTCAGAGACTATTTTTTCTGAGGCTTCAAGGGCTCTCATCTCTCTTCGAAGTCTAGTAAGGTGTGATGAGCATTAGAGGCGGATTTAGCTAAGGCATTAGCTATAACTTTTATTTCTGCTTCACCAAGATTATCCCAAATGATACGCTGGGCCAAATCTCTAATAGTCTCTTTTGGTGAAATTTGACATGTATTCACTGCGTCCGGTTCTGCTTCTTGGGTGTTATCGGGAGTTTCGGGAGCATTGGGAGCATTAGGTAAGGCTCCTCCTTTTTTCCGACCAGCTGTTTGCTTAGGAATTAATGCAAATACCTGTTCTTTGCTAAAGTTATATTTCTTTTGGAAACGTCGTCGTGCCTGATCCCTCTTAACTTTATCCGTCAAAAGGATATCTAATGCCGGAGCGTGGTTACTAAGCTCTTCGATACTCATCTCGATATTGAGCTCATTTTCTGTTACATATCTAGTAGCGATGCCAGCCATGTTATTATTTGGTAATATGTAAGATATTTGGTTATACCTAGGTTGTTTGGTATATACTATGCGGAGAAAGTTCAATTCAAAAAAATAAATAATTGTTCTGACATCTATAGTCGGTGGGCAAAAAAGAATATTATAATTTATTGCGGGCTCTTTATGAGGTCACAAGCTCCGGCCAGAATATCTTTTATATATATTTGAAAATTGCGGATAAATAGGATATGCGAAAAAATAATAATTTGGGATTTTATATCACCTAATTGTAAAGAACGAAAGTCCCATCCCTACTAATATTTCATAACCCACTCCTATTCGCTCTTTACCAAAGCATACCATTCTCCTGGAGTGTGCTTACCGTTTTTTTCCATTCCTCATCAGTATCAAGCCAGAAGGATGTGATCTCATCTTCCTCGGATTATTTCTTCTCTTATCAATCTTTCCCATACTGTCATGTCTATATATTCTTTGGGATCTTCTTCCACCTCTTCTGCATAACCACACATCCAAGAGTTGGTTTCCATTCTATCTCAGAATGCAATGGAATCAAGACGGTCTTTTTTGGTAATGGTCATGAAGACATCTGGATCTTCTCCAAGTTCGACTACCCTTTTTCTGAGGCGCTCTTCTCGCTGAACTCTGGCCAGAAGTATGGCAGACGATACTTCATTGATAGGCTTAGAAGAATCGGCTGACATCTCTTTAGGAGGCAAATTCACTACTTCATTGATAGGCTCAATAGATTCAGAAAGCTTGCTAGTTTCAGATGTTCCAGATGTTGAGGCGACTGGAGCACGTGTATTTTCTGCCACATAGTCGAAAAGTGCTTAGGTCAAATTGTCCTGTTTATCTGCTTTCTTATTTTTACTGATATTAGGTAAAGACGTATTCTTTTTATCGGCTTGGCGCTCTGGTTGAGACAGGATTATTTTCTGTGGAATAGTTTCTGGCATATTGAATATGGGTATGTCTGTAGTTTCATTTTCAGGCAAGTCGTCTTGAGGTATATCAGAAAATTCTTTCATATCACCTAGGCCAGATTCACGGAGCTTGGCTACGATCTTGGAGTGGTCAAGTATATATTGCCATTTTCTTTTTCTGCCACCTGTTCACGCTTGTTTGCTCTCAATACCAATATCTGAAAATTTCTTCCCGGTAATGTTATTTGAAAATGGCTTTTCACTATTCTCTCCACACCATTTAAGATACTTCTGATATAATAATGTACGACTTGAACTGGCTATTTTAACCTCACACCATGAAGAAATATAGTCAATTATAAATCAGATGGGATTAAGTAATTGGTCTCACATTGTTTTTATTTTCATTTTAGTTACAGGAATTTCTTGTGGTTCAAAGTCTGAGAGATCGCGACTAAGAAGATATCTCATGACTACTCCTGGTGCATCGGGATCGTCAAGAACTTTTCCTAGTTGCTTAAAATATACTGTATTTCCTCTACATCGTGAAGACACATCAAAACAGACTACATGAGAATCCCCTATATCTATTTTGAGCGGAGCATCCTGGTTGCTTGTAACCATAAATCTGGTAAAATCTCTAATTCGCTTTGTTTCAATACCCTTACGCTCTATAGACACCATTCCTTCCGTTATAAGGGATTTAAGATGTCCGTTAAATTTATGCCATTCCCCACTAGACATTCCAGTCTCATTCATAACAATAAGTTTTCGAGCTTGAATAGCACTATTAAATCGCCCAAGAATTTTCTCCAAATCTGATGTAGCATAATGGAGATATTCCCCTAGGACTTTGTCACCAATAAAGTCAGTGATAATATTTTTTCCACACTTCTGTAATGTAGACTTTAAGACTAAGATTGACCAAGGCTTTTTTTCTGACTTCTGCACTAAATATGCCACCAATTCCAAAGATATTCGTGAAGCTCCACATTTTCATTACTGATTATATTCTTCGTATGCCAGAGAATAGGATCTATAATTTTGGGATTAATTTCTACCGCTGGCTTAGCCAAAAATCCTATGAAAAGGTTAAAAAACTTTGTATTGGGAACTGGACTATTCAGCAGATACGGTAGAAAATTAATATTGTGGTAAACGATTAGACCTTTGGTAACCGTCCGATCTATTAAGTTAATTAACTTCACCCCCTCCCCACCTAGCTCAAGCAAGTTAACTTCATACTTGGCAAGATCTAGCTTTAGCGCTATATCAAAATAGAGTCTACCATTCGTATCCTCTATTTTGAGCACCCATAATCTTGATGTTGTTTGAATACAGGCGACTGTTGCCTGTATTGCTTCATAAACTTCATTACGAGAAAATTTTCACCCAGAGGTGCTCATATCAATTAAATCTTTTCATACGAAACGGTCATTTGGATCAGAAATTCTGGATCGGTCTAGTTTTGTAGGACTTGGGAGTTTTTGTTCTCAATCCAAGGCAGTTTCACTAATAGTAAGCTTTTTTGAAGGTTTTTTAGAGCCGGGTTCTCTATTATTATTTACCCAGTAGCAGAAAAAGCTGTAGGATTTTTTATTTCGAATAATATATCCATGATCACTATCATATTCTCGGTCACATATTGGGCAGTGCGATGGAGAGATGCGTGATAGTGGAAATTTGTTGGAAAAATTTTCAGATGGATATGAGAGACTATACCCTTCGATGCTAGCTTCTTGAAGTAATGTCTCTACTAGTTCGAATTCAGCATTGGTGATAACATTATTTGTGCTAGAACATCTCTCCATTTTTGCTTTCAAAACAACCAGGAGAGGACTGTTCTTGATGACTTCTGATTCATCATTGGATGGGCGAATCATGAAGTCAAAGATTGTTCCATCTTTGGGACGAATAGCTTTTTTCACATGAATATGTTCTCCAGTTTTTTCATTGTATTTGGGTGATCCAAGCATCTGCAAAGAGAATGAACATTTGTTTGCTATGTTATCGATAATGCTATTTTCTTGTAGAGCTGTCAGAAGTTTTTTACGAACAAGCTCAGTAAACATCGCGACCTGAGCAGTATTTGGAAGTCTCATGCCAAAGGTTGAAACATGGAGAGATATTTTTTTCTTATCACTACTTTCGGCAATAGTTAAAGTTTCTTTATCCCATTCTGGGAATATTTCTAGGCAAGTATCTCTAAAGGCACAATAAAGTGAATTTTTTGCCTGACCGCCTGAAAGCTTGGGAGTTATAGCATTTAATGTTTCTATTGGCAAATCAAAGTCTATAACAGGACGGAGTGGCTCATCTCCATCAATAAATTCGTGTAAGGAGTGGCCCTCACGCTCTGTTAGTATGGCTTCTATTTCATCCGCATTGTCTGCACCAAGGAAATGCCTTGGTTTAACACTATCATCTCAAATTTTATATAGAAATGTATCTATATCAGAGGCTCTGTATCCTTGATAGTACGGGGCGGAGACGTTGAGGAACTCTGAAAGCTCAAATTGTTTAGTCATGATATTATATCGCAAATATACAGTTCAAGAGAAACTATATACTCCGAAAGAAAAAGTTTAAAATGAAAATTAATTCTGAACTACATAGATTGATACATAAATCAACAATCCATAGTTATTAAAAATGGTATTTTATCAATGTACTTATATCTACAGGAGTGGTAAGATTTGCAATCGAGGATGCTACCATCTGGAAGGATGTTTTATTCATTGCAATTCTCCTTCTCAGGTATTTTGCAAAGAATGTGGAAAATTATCTTATTCCGGATATGGATATTGTGATGATTAGGGTTGCAGACATATCTTTTCTTGAGGGTAACTACCTTACAGCATACGTCACGGCAATACGTCACATATGCCGTTTGCCACAACTCTTGACGTATGATATATATATTGACGTATGACAAATATCTGACGTATGACATATCATATGATGTACAGTACTTGTATCACGTCACGAAATTAAATTAACACAAGTAAATGTAATATGTTTCACGACTTTTTTTTTATTCTCTTTACTTATGAACTATGAATTGTGGACAAAGCAGTTCAGGAAAGGGTAAAAGACCAGTTATTAATGAAAATGAAGAACTTATAGTTTCTTCAGATGAAGAAAACACAATACCAAACAATAACAAAAAAATAAAATTGTCAAAGACTCCAAAAAATACAAAACCCTTCTCAGAAATCTGGGAATATTATGAAAAAGGTGCACAAAAGAATAATGGACATTATGAAGCTATTTGTTTCTATTGTAAAACAAAATGGTCAAGGGGAAAGCCACAAAAAATGGAAGTGCACCTGGCAAATGAATGTATACAATGTCCTGAAGAGATATCAATATATTGGCGTGAAAATATAGCTAACCGACAAACAACCTATTCTCGTAATAACCAAAAATTACTTTCTTCACAACCACCTTATTCAACTCAAACACAAATAACCGATCATTATAAGTCTGATCAGTCTTTACCCAAATTTGTTGTTGACCGACTTGATAAAAAGATTTTAAAGGCTTGGGTCATGGCTGGTATTCCATTTAATGTAATAGAAAACCCATTTGTTTTAGATCTCTTTAAAGATCTAAATCCTGGTTATTCCCCACCATCACGAACTACTCTCTCTGACCGTCTTATTACAGAAGAATATACACGAGTGAATCTGGCGATTGAACGTGATTTGGAACAATCTGATAATCTTACTTTAGGTAAATATAAATTAATTTTTTATTACATGTGCAACTTGTTGATTTAAAATTTTTAAATGTTAATCTCTCCCAAAATTTTACACTGATATTTTTTTTAAATTCTATCTCTGATAGCGTTAGATGGTTGGACTACTCCTAAAATGAAATCAATTTATAATTACATAGTCACAACCGATACTCGAATGGAATATTTGATTGGTTTATATGATTATTCGTCAGATTCACATACAAGTGAATTTTTAACGGAAGAAATTTCTAGTATTATTGAAAAACTTGGCAGTGATAAGTTTGCCGCAATTGTTACTGATAATGCTTCCAATTGCCGAGTTGCAAGACAAAATATTCACCAAACGTATCCACATATATGGAATATACGTTGTGCAGCTCATGCAATCAATTTGATTGCATCTGACTTGGTCAAACTTGAACCTATTAAAAAATTTATTAATGAATGTGGTAAAATTAATCGATATTTTAGTACATCACACGCTAGTAATGCTCTTTTAAGACAAGGTTTTACCACTATGAAAATCAAAGGAGGCGGATTACAAACTTGGGTGAAAACACGTTGGGGGTCTTTATTTATGACAATGGATGCTTTATTAAGAGCTCGGCCAGTGTTTGATTGGGTAGGTAAAATGTTTATTAATAATAAAATTAAAAATATTAAAAAATATTTTACTAAATTTTCAATTTTACAATTTTTCAGATTCTTAGAGAGCATGCTAATTCTATTACAAACAATGAGGTTGCTGCTTTAATGGAGGACGAATCTTTTTTTTCCATATGTCGATCAGTTCGTTCTATATGGAAGCCAATAAAAGAATGTATAAATCTTTTAGAGGCAAACGAAGCTACTTTATCTGATTGCTTCATCCATCTTATTAAATTGGCTAATGCAATACATCGATTACCAATTACCAATGTCTTCAAATCTTTTTCTATTAATATTTTTAATTATCGATTTGAAGAATTTTTACATCCCCTTTATATTTTGGCTTATTATCTTCATCCATATTATCGAGGTTATATAAATGTTATGATTTGTATAATCTCAAATTATAAAATTAATAAAGTTTTTTGTTTAATTAACAGGTAAAGGTTTAAAAGATGAAGCTTTTCATAAAGCCGCCTTAGCTGCAATTGAAATGTGGCAAAGTCTTGGTCATACTCGCAAGGAAAGTGAAGAATTAATTGCTCAACTTCGTAGGTTTGAATTAAAGCTTGCTCCTTTTGATCTTCCTTATATTTCTGGACTTGAATCTCCAAACGTATGGTGGAAATTAATTAAAATACAGCCACGACATTTGCCTGAACTTGCCTGTCAAATTTTTTCTATTAACCCAACTCAAGCAAATTGTGAAAGAAATTTCTCAACTCTTAATTGGATTTTGGGTGATAGACGAACTAACTTGACTTTAAAAAAACTTGAAGCTATAGCAAAAATTCGGTCTTACTATATGAATAATATCCAAAAGGAATTAAGTTATATGAGTAAGGATCTTACTGAAAGTGAATTAAGAGAAAGTACTAATATTGCTTCAGTTAATAGCATTATTAGTTTAGAGGAGGATGATGATACTGTAAATATTGATGGAGATAATAATTTAAATCATACTTCACCATCGGAAAATTTTTCAAATACTGAATTGGCTATTAGTAATATCGTTGATTTGACAGCTGTTGATGATACTAATGGAGAGATGAGTTCTGATATTACTCCAGTACAAGAACAACCTTTAGATCCAGCTGATTTGGATTATGATCCTAATGATGTATTAAATGGATTTATAGGATGTGAAAGAGATACTGAAAGGAATCTTACAGATTCTGGAAAATCGTAAATCTTAACTTTAGGTTTTTTTTATATTTTTTTACCACTTATAATAATTTTATAATATGAATAACATTTTGTAACGATTTTAATATTTTATAATATAATAACATTTTATTAGTATAAATAGTATATTGGATATTTGGATATAAATAAATAATTTTTTTTCGTTTTTCTGAAAAAAATTTTTAAAGATCTGCATATTTTGAACTAAATTTATTTATATGATATACGGCATACGGTACATAATAAAGCATAAACATATAATACAGCATACGACATAAGATACGTCACATGTGACTACTATCTTACTACCACATACATATATACGGCAAAAACATCTAAAAGGTAGTACACCCCTTACGACATGACGTATTGACGTATTAGGTAGTTACCTAAAGATATGTCTGCAACCCTAATCAGGCTAATAAAAAAAAACTAAGCTCTTCAGATAAATATAAAAAATGCGAACGCAGATATCACATGACAATGTGACGCTAAATGTCACTGTGTAACTGAGGGTAGTGTGGTTACTGTGGTAAGATTTTCTGTCTAAATGTTACACCATCAGTGATTTTTAATATATAGATTCATAGTTAAAGATTTATTGCTTATTATCAAATTTAAAGTAAATGATATATACCATATATCACGGGCCATAATACCCCTCTTGAAAAATTTCATAGAATTGTATAGTACTTAGGAGGATATTTTACAATTATCTCGTAATCCAGTGATCAGATTTGAGCCATCTTTTTTTTTGTTTAATAGCTCTCATTGAGTTCTTCAAAATAAAAAAAAGATCGTTCAAATTGGATTGGTAAATCGTGAAATATTCACAAAAAAGGAATTTTTAAGTTTTATTTAATACCCAAGGGTACAGGGTCAAACCACCAATTTTTGCAAGATACCCAGGGTACTGTGACCCGCTATATATGGTACTTACATCTAAAAACACATCCATAGGTTTTTCCAGTCAAATATGTTATAGATCATCACAACTTCTTCTGGAGATGTTTCTGGATATTTTATAGAAACAGTTGTATATATAACTTTAGGAACTCACAGTTAAAAAGTAAAGAAAGCTAATGTTTCTTTACTTTCTAATTCATTTTCACTATCACTGCTATTTTCACTCTATTTTTGTTAGTTTTTAAAATTTTTTTTTTAATAAAATGATATAGTAATTCAAAAACATTATTTATTTATCATTTTAATTAATTGACGATCCGCGAGTCAACTAGCGAAATTACATATAAAATTTGACGCAAATCATATACTAATTTGTCGTAGTACACTAATTTTGGCAGTTTCTGACGTAATAAAATTATAAACATATTTTACTAAAAATAGTAACCAACAATAAAGTAAACGTCATACTTTTATTTTTTCAAGCCACCAAGCATAAAAATTTTTTTTGGCGAACTTTACCTTAGAAGCACGTGGCATTTACCATATATTATTAGGTAAAATAAGAATTCGAAAGATGAAATTTTTTTAAATTTCACCAAACTTTTGTACATTTTTACTTTATTTTATAAATAAACTAAGTTATAACAACTTTTATTCTGATAAATTCAAGATGTTTTTAAACTTATTAGCCAAATCACGCTCTGTAGCTCTTTTTTTAAAAACACGGACATATGTATTTATTCAATTTTATATGGTATTGACTTTTGGGATATCCTCTTCTTCAAGTTCACCAGCTTTAACGTGTTTTAATAGCTCATCACGCATACTTCGAGCATTCATTCTATCTTTTGACCTATGATTTCCATTCAGAAAAAAAAGCTCTAATAGGGCTTTTACCTCTTTTTTTATTCTTTTTCCACCTCTTCCGCCCAATTTCTGATTACCTTTTAACATTTACCCTTTTGCTAATGGAAACTTTTGATCTATTATTTAAATGGAAGGAATAATGTAAAGTATATAAGTATATCTTCATTATGTAATTTTTGTTCATAGTTGACTTATTAATATCTATTTCCTCTTCGCTATTAAAAGAATTTGAATCATTAGGTTGTTCATTTGGAAGAATTTCATCTAAAATTTTCAAACGCGCATAAAGTTACCCTATAAAAAATATGTATACGGTTTTTATACTGTATATACGTATTTTTAATACAGTTTGCATTTTTACATACGCCATATCAGTATAATGTATACTGTTCACAAAATGTGTTTAGTAAAAAATACAATAAAGTATACGGTAAACATACTGTGTGATACGGTATATTAAATTCATACGTCTATAACGTATATCATTTCTACTGTATATCAGTATTTTGTATACGGTTTACAAAAATATTGTAAATAAAGGATACGGTATACGTATTATTCTACAGTATATTAAAATTCATACGTTTATAATGTATTTTCTACAGATATACACAGGTCAAATAAATAAAAATCAGATTTTTGCCCTTTTTAATATGGCTGTCTGATTTTTTGGCAATTTTAATATAATATTTCCGATTTTAATAAATATTTCTGATTTTAATATAATATTTCTGATTTTTAACATGAAATTGCCGATTTTTGGTTATTTGTAATAGGATTTTTCGATTTTAATATATAACATGTGATTATGTATTACTGTTTAATATTTATTTATTAACTTAGATTTTTTTTTTATTTCAGTTATAATTATTTTTTTGCCTTAAAAACTTTACTAAAATACTTTTTAAATACTTTATAAAATAGAATTAAAATATTTTTTTTCTTAAATATAAATACATTTAAATTAAATAACTCATAATTTAAAATATAAACAAATATTATATTTTTTTTACATATATTTCAAAGTATGGTTTGAGCATTTTGGCTGAAGTAAATCTTATTCTTTTAATTAAAAGTAGTTTAGTAAGTTTAAAACTGTTAAGATCATAAAAGTACAGTTAATATTTTTGGAATTATTTACATTTTTTATATTATACAGTAGTATTAAGTTACAAATTTTTTTACCTTCAGAGCATATTTTGAGATCTTTAGCCAAAGTAAATCAACTTCTTATATTAATTGTAAGTTGTTCGGCAGGTTAAAATCTACTTAGATATTAATTTTCATGAAAGTACAGTTAATACTTGATGAGTTATTTACAATTTTCACAACAGTACTCATTCACGAATTTTATTTTTTTTCATTTTGTCACTTCAAAGCGTATTTTGAGCACTTTATCCAAAGTAAACCAACTTCTTATATTAATTGAAAGTTGTTTAGCATGTCAAAATCTACATGAATATTAATTTTCACGAAGGTACAGTTAATACTTGATGAGTTATTCACGATTTTCACAATAGTACTCATTTACAAATTTTATTTTTTTCCGTTTTGTCACTTCAGAGCGTATTTTGAGCACTTTAGTCAAAGTAAATCGACTTCTTTTATTAATTGAAAGTTGTTTAGCATGTCAAAATCTACTTGAATATTAATTTTCACGAAGGTACAGTTAATACTTGATGAGTTATTCACGATTTTCACAATAGTACTCATTTACGAATTTTATTTTTTTCTGTTTTGTCACTTCAGAGCGTATTTTGAGCACTTTAGTCAAAGTAAATCGACTTCTTTTATTAATAGAAAGTTGTTTAGCATGTCAATATCTACTTGGATATTAATTTTTACGAAGGTACAGTTAATATTTGATGAGTTATTTACGATTTTCACAACAGTACTCATTTACGAATTTTATTTTTTTCCTTTTGTCACTTCAGAGCGTATTTTGAGCACTTTAGTCAAAGTAAATCGACTTCTTTTATTAATTGAAAGTTGTTCAGCAGGTCAAAATCTACTTGGATATTAATTTTTACGAAGGTACAGTTAATACTTGATGAGTTATTCACGATTTCACAACGGTACTCATTTACAAATTTTATTTTTTCCATTTTGTTACTTCAGAGCGTATTTTAAGCACTTTAGCCAAAGTAAATCGACTTCTTTTATTAATTAAAAATTGTTCAGCAGCTTAGAATCTACTTGAATATTTATTTTAATGAAAGCACAGTTAATATTTGTGGAGTTATTAATTTTTTATAATTGTGCGTATTACATTAAATTACAAGTAAATTTATATTCTTAATGTATTTTGTTTAAAATTTAATTATTTAAGATTAGTTTTTTATTTAATATTGCTTAATAAAATATTTTTTAAATTTTAATTCAATATTACAATATAATTTTTTATAAAAATATATATTTCATAATGTATATACAATTTTTTTGTATAGTGAAAAAACTGAAAAATGTGGTTAAGAATTGGTAATACGGCTGTAAAAAGTCACAAATCGGACAAATATAGCTAAAATCAGCCAATTTTTATTTATTTGACGTGTGATAGAGTAAGTTTTTCTACACTTTAAAGCATCAAACAATACTAGTATCTGCTAATATGTACTATCCAAAAACTCACTGATGTAAAATCACAATTATTAAAAAATTCACAAGAATTTTTGTTAATACTGTTTAATTTTTAAATTCAAAGTCCGATTGATAATACTAAATTCAAAACTCAATTATAAATCATTTTTATAAATTATAATTTAAAAATTAAGCAGTATTAAGGAAAATTCTCATGAATTTTTCTTAATACTACTTAATTCTAATTTAACTAATTTAGTATTAAGGTTTTAATTTAAAAATTAAGCAGTATCAAGGAAAATTCTTGCGAATTTTTCTTAATACTGCTTAATTCTAATTTAACTAATTTAGTATTAAGGTTTTAATTTAAAAATTAAGCAGTATCAAGGAAAATTCTTGTGAATTTTTCTTAATACTGTTTAATTCTAATTTAACTAATTTAGTATTAAGGCTTTAATTTAAAAATTAAGCAGTATCAACGAAAATTCTTGCGAATTTTTCTTAATACTGCTTAATTCTAATTTAACTAATTTAGTATTAAGGTTTTAATTTAAAAATTAAGCAGTATCAAGGAAAATTCTTGTGAATTTTTCTTAATACTGCTTAATTCTAATTTAACTAATTTAGTATTAAGGCTTTAATTTAAAAATTAAGCAGTATCAAGGAAAATTCTTGCGAATTTTTCTTAATACTGCTTATATCTGCCAATTTGTGAAATTAGCCAAACATAAAGATTTGCACATTTTAACAAGAATTATGTTTCACAAGCTTAAATTGTATATGTTACATAATCAGATGATCTAAATCTATCAAAAAATAAAAAAAAAATTTTTTAACTTTTATTCAAAAATAACAATGGCAACTACTTTCTTTTTCAATCACTTTTCAATCACTTTTCAATCAGATTTTTGTTAGGTAACTTAGAAAAGTTTATAGGCATATATAGCAGGTTTTTTTTAATCAGTAAGTAAGAAAACAAATATTAATAATTTTTATTAATAAGAAAAATCTTTTTTCATTTATTTTTAACCTTATTTCCTTCTTTTTTTTAGTAAAAATATATATAAAATAAAAATGTGAGTTATGATTTAGAGTTTTTGAGATGTTTTTTTTTGTTTTTTACTATACTAATTTTATTCTACTTGTTAATTACTTTTTAAAATTGATTTTATTAATTTATTCAATTTAAAACAGAAATGGCAAATAAAAACTTGTTAAGTAAAGTAAAAAGAACCCAATAATACCTGTAAAGATCATCTTTTGGTAAGAATTATAATTTTAAAAATTTTTGTGTCAGAGTTTTATTCAATTAACAAAATCGTTAATATCTCGGCGTACATGTATGCTAAACACATATATTTATATTCATATGAAAGCCCATAATCTACTCTACCTGAACAAAAAAAGATTATTCAAATTGAATTACTAGATGTAAAGATATTAACGATTAATGTCAAAGGTTAAAAATAAATATATTGAACGTAATTATTTAGCAACTTGTGATCCAATTCATGTGATATTTGGTTTATGGATAGCTCTTGATTACCTCTTTCTAATGAATATAAATTCATTCGTCTAGCACACATACACGTTAAGTTATTCAATATTTTGTCATGACAATTATATTTAAATTTTTTAATTTTAATGATATTATTAAAAAAATCAAAAAATAATATAATCAAATCAATTTTATTTATATCAGCGGTGTGAATCTATCATTTTCATGTAAATTGTATTAGCATTTTCTTAATAAAGTTAGTTTTTTGAATATAAAAACTTAATTCCATAAATCAGCCCATATGTTAATTCTAATTTAACTAATTTAGTAGTATTAAGGCTTTAATTTAAAAATTAAGCAGTATCAAGGAAAATTCTTGCGAATTTTTCTTAATACTGCTTAATTCTAATTTAACTAATTTAATATTAAAGCTTTAATTTAAAAATTAAGCAGTATCAAAGAAAATTCTTACAAATTTTTCTTAATTCTAATTTAGCTAATTTAATATTAAGGCTTTAATTTAAAAATTAAGCTGTATTAAGAAAAATTTTTACAAATTTTCTTATTAAAAAAAGAACTTTTAAATTACTAATTAAACTTTAAAAACAATCTGTATGATTTAAATTTTAAAAAAAATACTTCTGCTTTTTAATTTTCGCATTTCTATATTTAACCAATTAAAATTCAGCTGATCGCCGATCACATGCATTAATAACACGTTATTGTTTATTTTTTGTTTATTTTTTCAAAAATATTCTTTTCTCTTCTTTTTTTTAGAAAAAAAAAGACAATAAAAATGAATACCAAAATTATTTTAACATATAATAATAAAAATTAAATAAAAAACTTATTTTGATAATATATAATATATATATTTATACCAAACTACTAATTATACAAAAAGTGATATGCACGTATATCAATTAACAATTACTTTCACTAATATCTCTCTGGAATTGTAATGGTGAATTTTAACAATATTAATTAAACAACTATATGTACACCGTTTTATGTTTTTATTTTTATATTAATATTATATGTTAACATATATTAATTATATTTTTTTTTTTACTTTTATGTATTTTATTTAATTTTTTTAATATATTACTAACATTACTACTATCGTTTTATTACTTTTTTATATCTAACTAATATATTAATAATATTACTAACTTTTTATTATTTCTTTTTTATATTTAAAATAATGATAATGTTACTAATTAAATTTCTTTTTTTTTTGTTTATATTTTGCTAATATTATTTTTTTTACAAATAGTATATTATTTTATACTAGTTTTTTTATTTATATTATTTATAAAAAAATATTTGTATATTTAATATTATTTAATAAAAATTTTATTGATTATAAATGCATTTTAAATTCTGTTTGCAAATATAAAATATACGATTTAATTGAATAATATATACTATTTATCAGTACAAAATATGCAGTTTAAATTGGAAAAAAGTACTGTTTATCAGTATAAATATACGGTTTATCCTGAAAAGTATACTGTTCGCAATATAAAATATAAAACAATATACTGTTTATTGGTATAAAATATACGGTTTTTCTACTATTTACAATGGAAAAATATACTGTATGCAAACCGTATATATGATACGGTGTGCAGAATACCGAATATATACAGTATGTGAAAATACTGTAATTATACGGTAATAATACTATAAATATACTGTTCGCAAAATACGAAAATATAGTATACTAACCGTATATATATTTTTTATAGGGTTATCTTATAGTAACTAATACATAAAGGTTTGAGTTATATATTATCAGCATTCTTATCATTTTCTATTAGATCTAGATTATTTGAAAAATAACCATCAATAATTTTATTAATTTAGATATACATACGCCAACGTAATAAAATACCTGATTCTAATGCAATTAACATAGTCCATTGGGTTTCTGGAGTAGTATATTGAAATATTGATGGTTGAGGTTGGTGAAGAGGCGTATTCTAAAGTTTAGCTACGTGTGATGGTGAAAAATTGTTTCATGCTTCAAATAAGGTAATAGGCGAGCACATATATATCCATCATATTGATACTGTCAAGGCTATTTCCAATAAAATAGTTTTGAAATCCCTTTGATTGTTTTAATCTTTGACTTTTTTTTGATTGTTTTCATGACTCTCAGAATCATTATTACGATTGGGTTCAAGGTTAGCTAATGAAGTTCCAGATAATCCTTTTGCTGCTTGAGCAATATCATCACCACTTGATAAATCACATCCAATTCGTAAATATCGTTTGATTGCATGCATTATCTAGGAATGATGGTATAGTATAATCAGATATTATAGTCAATTGATTTCAATTGGATTAGAACTTACTGATGCATGATGTGAATCTACTATTGTTTTCGCTTTCCCAGGTTCAAGAAACAACCAACTCCGAATTTCAATATCATACCAAGTATACCAATAACTTACAATTGCCATGAGCTTAGAATTGTGACAATGTGGACTATTGTCTGATATTACTTTGATCCATTTAGGCTTTTTACTTATTGTTTCAAATACTGCTTCAAATACCAATGCTGTGAACCAAGCATCCTGGTTGGTATCCAAAGACCAATGATCATAAGCTCCAATATCTAATTTATTTGAATTTGTTTCTCTCATAAAAATTAAAATAGTATGCAAGATCCATCCACGCTTTCCAAAAAAATCTTGCTTTGTTTCATGTGCTGATTGTGATAATATTCGCATTTTATAATCAGCAATAATAACTGCACCACTTGAATCCAACTCAGCTAATGTGGCATTAAACTGGGCATTTAGAAATACTTTGCATGCTTGGTGTGAAAGATAGTACAACAGGTGCTCTTTAGCTTCAGCAAGTTGTGATTGATAATTTTCAAAAGTATTTTTAGTCATGAAATCAAAAAATTCAAAAAGTTGATTACATTTCAAACATTGTGTTTTATGTTTATTGTTGCACTCTCCAAACGCATATGGTAAACAATGAGAAATACAAGGATTGTGAATAACTTGACCATCTGGATTAACTGCTAGTTCTTTTTCAAAACCTCGCTTTAATTGTCTTTTTAGCTTGTCAAGTTGGTTAAGAATCATATGTTAAAATATCTCTAGTAAGTAATTTATATGTTATTGTGAAAGGTAAATATGATTTAGTTTCAACTAACCATAATTGTTTTATCTTTGAAATTATCCCGTATTATGTTGGCCAAATTCTCAAATACCTCAAATCAATAATCATTGCAAATTTGACATAAATCTCCAAGATCATTACAGTATTTCAAATTAGTAGAATTTTTTAGACGTGCCATAAAAGTTAATCTTTTCATACCATTTGGATAAGTTTCGGTAAACTTATTTCATAGTTCACTTTTTTAATCTCGAAGATATAGAACTGGCAACCCTGTTTTTACATCTATATAGTAAGAACTCATAGTAACATTTTCACGATCTTGAAAAAAAATAGTAAATTGTTCTTCTTGTGCATTACTTAAACATTGAACTTTTCTTTTTATTTTATTTATGGGTGGAGCACCTAGACCATATAATTTTGCATATTTTCGTGCATCAGTTATAGTACTAGAAGTCACCTGATACGCAAAAAAAAAAAATATTAAAAATCAAAAAATCAATATATCTAGAATCATATAATGATTTAGCTACTATTACTTACTCCTAATTCCTGTATTAAATCTTTATATTTAAACTTTAGTGCAATAATAGATAAAATATGAATTTTGCCATCCTATCCTTTTTTATTTGAATTTATTGCATCACGAAAATTTTTCTAAAGTAAATCTTCTTTTTTATTATCAATATTAAGCAATTTAGAATTATACAAATTTTCTAATATTTGTCTATCTGCTTTATTATTATAGGCTCTACTCCAAAATTCAATTTGAGATTCTTCATATGAAAAAGGCTGGGGTTATATTTGAACATCTGTATGCTTTAAACATAGCACGCCATGCTCTTAGCTTTTTGTCTTGTAGTTTGTAATCCTCTGGATATATTTTAGCTAATATAGATGGAAATTGAACAATAGAACTTTCTTGTTTATACCAATCATAGAATAATTGTGACCAGTTAATCATTGTATTTGGAAGTTTACATAATTTTATATGTCAGTTAAATACTTTTGTAAGTTTTTCATAATTATTCCATTCATCAGGCTTACATATAGCCACTTCAAATTGTAATAAATTCTGAGTAGTTTCGTGGGTAATTCTGAAGAGATATGATTCAGAAAATTTTTTATGTATACCAACTTTTTTCCAGACATCATTTGGCATTGATTCAGTAAATTGCTCAATTTTATTAGCATTATGATATATTTCTAAAATACACTGATTATCTTCCAATTTCAATAAAAATAAGTGCTGTGAATTCTGATATCGTGTAATAAAGGAAGAAGTAAAATCCTCCCCAGCTCCATAATACCCATCTTTGGATGAATAGCCAAGACCTGAAATTACAACTGATAATTTTTCAATCTGAAGAAATATTAGAAAAAATTCTATTTTATCAAGTAATTGCTGAATAATTTTTTCATCCTCAAAACCAATAACCGCCATACCAGAATACTCAGTTTTAGTTCCAAAAACTTCCTTATAACATGAGTTTATGGCTGTTGAAGGGTAAGGTTCTATTTTTGAACTTATGTTTTCACAAATACATTAAAAACCAGGTTTATATTCATTTTCATTATTTTGAAGGACTGTAATTATGAAGTCCTTGCCATTAAGGAAACAACTAACACGCATGTATAAGCGAAATGGTACGGTAAAAACTATGTTTTTGTCTTTTGAATTTAATGAAATGGTTTTCCACCAATCTTGTGCAAAAATACCATAATGTAATATTGGGGAAATAAGCCCAATTCCTAAAAGTTTTGAAGTAAAATGACATTTTTTAGACATTTGGCTAATGAAATTCACGAACAACTTTACATTCAGAAATACGGTTTTTAATTATCACCTGACTCGCAGATCAGCAATTAAGTCTTCTTTATTATAATCATCTATATTCAAAAGTTCAATAATCGAAGACATTATAACTAATTAAAGATTGAAATATAAGTGTATTCTGAAGAAGACGTGTTACAAAATTTTAAAAAAATTGCATTATATATGTCATGAGTTCTATAAATTCAACTTAAAGGGTTAAATTATGATCTAAAAAGACAAAAAAGAAATAAAAATTAGGTTTATTAACAGTTAAATGTGAAAAAACCCTAATTATAGTGTTAAATAAAATATTCTTAATTGAAAAAAATAATATCATTAAAGTGTCCAATTGCTATTTGAGATTTTGTAATTTCCATCAGTGAAAGATTAGAATACCCACTTGCGGAAAATATTCTAACTTATGGGAAAATTTTCAATTATCTACAATAATTATTATTTGATTAGGTAATTAATAAATCAGCAAATAAATATTTTCACACCCCTAAAAATATGAAATGAATTATTTACAAACATTTTCCGAAAATAAATTACTTACTAACCTTTTTTCCAAATCAAATTACTTGCGAAAAATATCTAAAATATCAGAAATCCTTCATTTATTTATATAGGTTGATGTTTTACAATAAATAAAATCTGATCTTATAACACATCTAATATATCAGTAATATTTCTGTATATGTACAAGAAAATTTTATAATATATATCAAAAAAAAGACAATAGAATGATACTATAAATTTTTACAATTGCAAAAATATAATTTTTACTACTTGTTCAATACAAGCCAACAATTTAATACAGTAATGGTATTAATATTAATAATACCACTGAAAGGAATGATGACTAACTTGAAAAGATTTTTGACCTTTTTATAAATAATAAGAATCTTTCCACTTCAATTACTATTAATTATTAAAGAAAGATTGAATCTTCCAAAATTCCTAAAAATTCATAATGTCTCTGGAAAATGATAAATTCTTACACTAAAAGTTACTTAAGAAATTCTTTTAAAACATTTTGTTTTGATCAGTTAGAAACTCCAACAAATAACCTAAAAATAGGAAAAATAGAAAGAAAAAATATTAATGTTTTTTTAACCATTCTAAGAAACTTCAGAATCTAAAAAAAAATCAAAATGTCAAAAAAAAGAGAGAAAAAAAAACCTTAATATCATTTCCTGAAAGTAAATTTAGACAAAATTCTTTCATCTTACTAGAAATATGTTCAATCGCTCCTAAAAAAATAAAAAGAAATGTAGTTTTGTTTAGTTTTGTCAAATGACACGTGCCAAAAAAAAAAGTTGTTCATACAATCATACAAGTCATTCTTTATTTTTGGTTCGTGATAAACATACATGTATGAAATCGTTACCATACATAGCATACATGTGACATCATACATATATCGGTTTCCATACAATACTTGTTTTTTATTTAATCTGTATACATGACATGTTTTCTACATACCGAAGGTCACTAGGTGCTCATCCTACTTCATTATTGAGTTGGTCTATTACAGAATCGGGTACATCAACAGTTGGTACCGTCACCACTATACTTGCCATCCATTTAAAATCCCCTCCCATCCCCTCCCATCTCCTCCCCTTTCATCCCATATCCCATCCCAATCCCATATCCCATCCTATCCCAAATCCCAATCCCAAATCCCATCCCATCCCAAATCCCAAATCCCATCCCAAATCCCATTTACTTGTATAACATTATTCCAATTGGACAATAGGCACATGACATTACACAAACTTCTAAAAAAAGGAAAATTTGCTTCCCACAAAATTTGCTTCCTGCAAAAAATAAGAGAATTTGGTTTCACAAGTATTTCAAAAAAGGAAATTTATGCACCGATTACATAATTCTGGCCGGCATTCCAGAAATTTTACTACTAATTCCGGTCAGAATTTAGTTTAAATTCTTATCCTACATACCCCAATTTTTAAGAGATTTACCAATCAGATTTTAATGAAATTTATATTATTAGATTCATCTTGATGCAAGGAATTCAATGGCAATGAAATTATATTCCCAACATTAATATTGACTAAGTTATTATAAAAAATGTATTTTATAATATATTATTAAAAATAACATGTTATAAAGCAATGGATTACTTTTTATATAAAAAGTTTTTATTCAGTTTATTTTATTACAATTTAACTTTGAATTAACTCAAACTTATCTATTAGTTCATCAACATCAAAACTTAGATCTCCATGATGCATCATACTTTCCTCATTACCTTTATTATTACCTGTATCATCATCTTTATCATCTAATATACTTGTTGATAAATTAATAAAATTTGAGACTTCTAATTTATAATTATTTACATCTTCTAAATTTACTGTTTCTTCAATTTCATTGATATTTTCAAAAACCAAATCAATTTCAAGATTATTATTATCACTGTCATCAAATAAATCAACTCCATTATTTATTGATGATACAATCTGATTTAGTGTTTTATCAAGCTTTTCTGAAGTTATTTCATCATCTAAAAACTTTAATTCTGATTTTGCATTCATTAAAAGATATGAATGTACTTGTGCCATAGCCTGAAATCTATCAATATTTATTCTATAAAAAATAAGATATTAAATAAAAATAACTAAAATTAATATACATATAGTTCAACTGAATTTACTTACTTAGTACACCGTTTACTAAAATACCATCCTAAGATAGAGAAAACTCTTTCACAATCTGCATTGTGAGGCATAATTCCATGCATTTTTAATGCAAGTTTTCTAATAGGATCTTCTTCTTTTTTAAGTTCTACTGAAGTCCACCAATTTATAGGATTACTAATACTTTCTGTATATGGATCATCAAAAGAATCTTCTCTATCTCGATATAAATTAAGTTGTATAAGCAAAAGATTAGAGCTAAGGTTGCTTGCCGAAACCTAGGGGTTTAGGCAAGATGGCGTTTCGCCGAAAAGCGAAATTCTGCCGAAACTATATTAAAGTTATATTAAAAAACTGGCGAAACTTTGGAGAAAGGCGAAACTGCTAAAACTTATTATAAATGCCGAAACTGCCGAAACTCTGCCGAAACTATAATAAATCTATAGTAAAATTTTGACGAAACTAATCGTAGGATTTTGAAGAGGTTTAGACAAGCAACCTTAATTAGAGCTATTTTTTTCACCACCAAATTGGTCTTTCCAAATATTAATAGCCTCCCTAGATATTTTTTTAAAAATCTTTTGCTGAAAGCAAGATGCTAAAAATTTATATTATAAATCTATTAGATAAAAAATTTTAAATTATTAAATTGTATTTTTAATTTCTTACCTCGATATTTTGAATGGAGTAAAAATGCTACCATATAAGTATTAATATCAAATTCCTTCCATTTTTTATTAAAAATAGCAATATACTTCTTCTTAAAATCAATATTTTAAAAAGAGGGAATTTCTGATATTGCTCGTGCCATTTTAAGTAATTCAAAAAAACAGTCAGCTAATGTAGTTGTATTAAATTCAAGAGCACTTTTTACAGGTTTTAAAATCAGTTTTAATTGTTTTACATTATACCAAAACTGCCTATCTTGAATAATAGCTTTAGTTTTAGTGGCATTAATAAAAATATCAGGTTGCTCACTAAAAATCTTTATATTAAAAAAAGTATATTAATATTATATGTAATAATATATAAAATAAATAAAATAATACCAATCAATTTAATATTATTTTCTGATCATAAAATTGAATCACAGACATCCCATGTTGTGCTCCAACAAGTTTTAACTGAAGACTTCAAACTTCCTTTAGAAAAAAATTTTCTAATTTTATTACGCAATGCATCTCCAGCTCGGTGTGTACCATGAAAAAATGAAATAACTTTTTGGCATTTTTGAAGTATTTCTTTTGCCCAATCAATAGAAATTATATCTTTAGTTATTAAATTAATATGGTGAGCTATACATCTGATAGCCATTATATGTGGATATTTATTCATTACTTTTCTTTTAGCTAATTGCATTGCAGTTTCTGCATCTGTAACAATTGCTATAAATTTAGAGTTACCTACATTTTCAATAACTTTAAGCATTTTTTCTTCATTAAATTCAGCTGTATGACATTGAGATGAAAAATCATTAATTGAATATATATATTGACGTCGTATAGGAGTTATTATTACAAATGCATAAATACTTTATCCAAGTGGACTAGTCCATAAATCAATTCCTGATATTAAAAAGAAATATTTAGTATTTTTTTTTAAAAAAAAAAATTCTTATAAAATATATAATAATAAAATTAAAAATTCTAACTTAAAGTTAAATTTTTTGATTGATGCAATTCTTCTTCAATTTTTAATATTACATTTGCTGATTCTGCATTTAAATAAGTAGTTGATAAGGTTGTTCATTTTGGTAATTTATATTCAAAACATAAACTTTTTACAAAATCTTGAAAAAAAGGAGAATCTACAACTGAAAAGGGTATTCCACAACATATGAAAAAACGAACTAAAGATTTATCAGTTCTTGTAAAATCAATATTTCCACTATTATCTGTTTTATTAATTTTACTAATAGATTATTCAGAAACTTCTTCATTTGAAATCATACGTAAATATTCCATTTTAATATTGTGTGGAACTTTGGAACATCTTAAAGCTAAATGTGATTTCATTTCATTTGGCTTTTCACGTTTTCATGATTGTTTACAAAATTTACATACTGCTCCTTTATGTGTATCATTTGGAATATCTACAATATCAAAGTAATCCCATACTTTGTCCCTTCTTTTACCTGATTTTTTTTTGAATTAAATTTAAAGTTTCATTTTAATATCATCTAAAATTGTACTTGTGTCATTTAATATATTTGAATAATTCAAATTATCATTCAAAGTAGTATCTATATCAGTTAAAATATTGCTTTCAGTATTCTATTATTAAATAAAATATTAATTTTTAATATTTGTATTAAATATAAAAATAATACTAGTACACAAATACAAATATAAAGTAAATATACCATTATGATTAAAAGTAACAATTTATTTAATTGAAATTTGGGTTTTCTTTTTTTTTATTTTTTTTAAAAAAAAAGAGTTGGGGTAGTTCACATTTTTGGTTAACTATATATATTTGTTTTAATCATATTAGATAATAAGAAAGTGGCTTAGTATTTAGTTAAATCAAATTACATTACTAATTTTTTTGGGCTTAGCTAATTTTTAATTTTTTGCTAAACATTTAATAAAAAAGGCAAAAAAGGCTTAATTTTTTTTAGCCAAGCAAATTATACCAATATAACAATGTTCAATGATTTAGTATTTAAGTTTTTTACATTAATTTTTATGCTTAGCTTTTAATAAAAAGAATTAATCTTTAAACTAAATTATACTAATTTTTTTGATTAAATTACATTAATTTTTGGGCTTAGCTAATTTTAATTTTTTCTAAAAATTTAATAAAAAAGCCTCAGTATTTTTAAGCCAAGTAAATTATACCAATAATTTAACATTGTTTTTTAAGCCAAATTACATTAATTTTTGTGCTTAGCTTTTAATAAAAAAGAATTGATCTTTAAGCCAAATCATGCATGCTAATTTTTTTGGCTTAGCATTTAATTAAATCAATTACATTAATTTTTGGGCTTAGCTAGTTTTTAATTTTTTCTAAACATTTAATAAAGAAAGCTGTTAAGCTAAGCAAATTACATTACCAATGGCTTAGTATTTAGTTTTTTAAGCCAAATTACACTAATTTTGTACTTAGCTTTTAATAGAAAGACTTGATCCTAAATCATGCAAATTTTTTGGTTTAGCATTTAATTAAATTAAATTACATTAATTTTTTGGGCTGCTAGTTAAGCATTTAATAAAAAAAGGCTTGATTTTTTTTAAGCCATGCAAATTACATCAGTGATTTAGCATATAGTTTCTTAAGCCAAATTACACTAACTTTTGTGCTTAGTATTTAACAAAAGAAACTTGTTCTTTAAAAATAATACTAATTTTTTGTGCTTGGCATTTAATAAAAAAAAGTTTGATTATTTATTTCTAATATACAATTTGATGGATTATTATTATATGATATTGCATAAATATTTAATAAAATAATATTTACAAACCAAAAATTAAATTAATCTAAAAAAAAAGTATCATCATCAAAATTATTAATTCAAATAAAATAATCAATATATTACTAACTGCTAATATGCTACTTTTAAATAATATATATTACAAAATACATTTTTTATAATAATTCAGTCAATATTAATTTTAGAAATACAATTTTACTACCATTGAATTCCTTGCATCAAGACGAATCCAACAATATGAATTTCATTAAAATCTGATCGGTAAATCTCTTAAAAATTGGTGTATGTAGGATAAGGATTTAAACCCTTGTAATTTGTAATTCTGGCCGGAGTTAAAATATAAACTTCGTGAATCTGTTCGGATCTTAATTTTGCTCATATTCTGGTAATAGCTGCAATGCTGGCCAGAATTATATGATCGGCGTAAAAATATCCTTTTTGGGAATACTTGTGAAACCAAAATCTCTCAATTTTTGCGGAAAGCAAAATTTCCTTTTTTGGAAATTTGTGTAACGTCACGTGATAATTGACCAATGAGATTATTTGGGATAAGGGATGGGATAAGGGATATGGGATATGGGTGGGATTGTGGGATTGGGATGGGATTTTGGCAAATGGGATGGGATATGGGATGGGATGGGATAGGGGATTCTCCCATCCCATTTAATATGGGTGGCAAGTATAGTCACCACTGGCATCGCTTCTTTATCATTTTGTGTCTGACCAAATGACAACGTCATCCCATCCACAGCTGAACCCTGTTCTAATAATGCAAGTCTAGCCTCAAGCTCTCCAACTCTAGACTTGAGTTCGGCATTCTCAGAATCACGCCTCGCATTCTCTTCAATAATTTGCTTCAGCTTCGCATTCTCAGCCTCAACCTCAGCAAACTTTAGTAACTTCTCTCTAAGTTCGGGAATCTCAGCATTCTCCTTCCTAAGCTCTGCAATCTCAGCTAAGAGCTTGGAATTTAATTCTTAATGGATTGCATGTTCGATAATAATTTTTTATATAAAACGGAATAATTCAAAAGTTCGTTAGCATAGATAAAAAAACCGTGACAAATGTCACGATCGGAATTATTGTAAAAAAAAAAAAAGACATTGTTTTACAATGTGAAATAGAGTCGCCTGCCGGTGTTTCGCTCATCTAAGCTATCTAAGCTATCTATATACTAACATATCCCAATATTAACTCTAATCCGATTTTTTTTGTCTCAACGTCGATATTCTGGATAGAATAAAATGGTCGTCAGTTTATGTATAGAAGAGTCAGAAATAAATTAACAATATTGGCCTTAGTAAAACTCACCAAAGGTATGTTCCCCGCCTAATAAGGTCCTCGAAATTTCTGAATAAAAAAGAGATTAGCTTTACAAGCTATGAATCACTCCCTTGCAAATGCACAGTCACAGCCCTTAATTGTGAAGTGTCTCGTCCGGACTTTAATAATTTTTTTCGTCAACACTTCTTAACTGCGATAGGTTCATGCTCGGAGAAAATAGCACGACGGCTTGGGGTCGGAATAAGAAAAAAAAAGTTGTACCAGATTTAATTTAGTTGTCATTATGACATAATTTAAAATTAATTTTATTGGCTACTAATTGTTGTTGTACAACCGAAGAATTAATAAATACCTCGTGAATGCGATCTGAGTATCACTCTTTTTCGCTTGCCGACAAGTCAATTTTATAAACTTTTTTTTTGCTTATATCGTTTATATGTCATTATATCATATTTCGTGTCACCAATTAAGAGTTTATAAAGATCATTTTATAATTAGTCACGATGTATTCAGAAGTATATATACCTTTTTTTTTTCTCAAATTTCTCTAAACTTCTTTTAAAAAAAAATATCATTTATAATTTTACAGAAAAATACTTTCAAAATGAAATTCTCCTTAAATTGTCTATTTCTGAAAGAAGCTTCTGTCCGATCTATTTCAGTTGATATTAGTGACGAAATTATTGTTGGCATTAACAGGATCGAATATGAAGATATTAAAGTTTCACATGTCAAATCTCTTATCTTGACTGGAAAAGGAGTTAGTTATTCTCCTGACAATCTGAATCTTTGGAAGGTTGACCGTGATAGTGTCATCAAGAACGACGAGTTGCTTAGAACATTTTCTACCGAAAATGACATTAAAGAAAAACTTGGAGGAGAATTGATGCAACCTCGATTTTCTCTTGATGAATATTTCAACGAGGATAGTTTTAAAGATAAGAAAAGCAAGTCTGCTATTCACATCATCGTGCAACTTCTGACCACCACCACTGGTAAGTGTCTCCCAATTTTTTACCTCTCGAACAAGAAACTTCGTTTTTTTTGTCTACATTAGACACCGCCCCCAAAAATACGTTTGCCTTTACTTAACTCTTTTTTTAAATTTTCTAATTTAATGTAGCTGTATCCAATCCTTTTAGTGATTCAAATTCGATTTTAAAATGGATACAAGAATACTCACCGGTCACTGGGAGGCAACCCTTGACATTGTTGGTCGAAACGTTTGGTGCTCGATTTACTTTGTGTGGTCGTGATGACACCATAGAAACTCTTTGGAACGGAGGTGGCACAGAACAATGTAGTGGGATTCTAAATCGATTTAAAAACTTTAAAAACTTTTCCCCTACCCATCCAAAACAAGATCGCAACTTTCATCCAATTCCATTCCTAGCCTGTGGTCCCGGCACGGGAAAAAGTCGATTTTTGCAGGAACTTGTTAATATTATTCGCAACAAGGCTTCGAATTCTGGAGATCAAGATATTATGTCTATATTAGGAAATGCAGTTTTTCTGAACGTTACATATGGAAATGGAACAGAGGCATCAGATTTTGACGTGAATATTGGAGCAGAAGCTTCGATAGCTTTGAGGATCTTATTCAGCTATTTTGTACATGGCAATAAGAGCTTTGTTGGATTTAGAGACAAGATTGGGCAAGAAAATGCAAGGGGATTAACATTGTCCCTCGTTTTAAGAGCCATTTATTTAAGTAAGCTTAAAGAAGACAAAAATATATATGAACTTGCAATAATTGTCGGTATTGATGAGATCAATAAATTACATGATAAGAATTACGATAAATTTCGTGACCTTATAAATTCTGTTGGCTCAGCTAGTTGTAATTTTATTGTTGACTTAATTTCAGAAGAAATAGGAAGCTCAATTCCAGAAAAAACAGGAAAAGTGTTTTTTGTTCCAGTCTTTGCGGGTACAGTTGAGGGTCCACTCCAGTTAATTATTACAAAATCAATGCATCCGCCTCTTCAGTTACCATTGCATTTGCTAGACATAGAAGATATGTTAAAAATAGCGTGTAATCTTGGCTTTGACGAAAACTTTATTTATCGAAATAATCTTTTCAGACGTATGATTTCTGATGTAGGTGGTCAGGTGCGTGCATTAGAAATATTTTATGATCGTATATGGGATGCGTCCAGAACCCACAGATATGACGACATTGATTTAGTGGACATTATGAAATCACTTGAGGTGGAACTAAGTATACGGTATCCATTCAATAAATATGTCAACATGATCACTCCAGTGCTCGCAAATGCGATTTTGGATAGGCCTGTTGATGGTGACGCAACTCTTGACGAGAATGAGTCTATCTCATACAAAATGTTAAAGTCCAATGGAATTTTATCACTTGAACCAGTCAATACTAAGTTTTATATACGTATTCCCTATCTTTGGGTACGATTACTTGTAAAAAAAGCTGTTAATAAATCAATTAATAAATTCTGGCATGGAATGATCGATCCTGATGAACCATTTTATTGTCAAAATTGGGAAATTTTTAATGTTAAGTTTTGGGCCTTACGCTATTGTTTATTTTCAGCACTCGGATTCAAACAGATAGAATTAAAGGAATTGTTAAAAGGAGCACATTATTCAGATAATTTAGATTTGAATGCAAATGTGGATATCCCTGATCATGAATCTGTTAGCACGCATTTTCTTGTTAATCAATTTCCTCCTTCTGATGCTAATTATAATATGTTAAATACTGAGGGTATAACTTTGTTAACTGATGGGGGTAAAACTTTTAATATTTCACTTAAAGATAATGGTAAAATTTATAAAAATGGAGAAGGGGCAAATGGAGATGGGTTTTGTTTCTTGATCATTAATGGGAAGCCAATGTTTTTGTCGTTTCAAATGAAGTGGCGAGAGCAAGGTTCAACGAAACCTTCAAAAATTGATGATCAATTAATCAAAGAGGAGTATGAAAAGTCTGAAGAAGTCGCAGAAAAGATTGGTTTGGGTGATAACTGGTTACTGCTGATTTTATCAAATCGTGAGAGTACCTATACAAAGGACCTACCACCAAATTGTGCTATTGTTGACAGAAATAATTTTAATGAATTTTATGGTAGAATATATTCGTCACGTGCTCAATTTTTCGCAGGTAGGTTTTTATATTTTTAAAGAATTCGTTATTTTTTTTTTTACTTACTGAAAAATTCACTCTTTTGTAGCTCAAAACAAAGTTCCTATTAATACGGCAAGATTTTGTGAATTACGAGTTATATATAGGGTGGGAGAGAAAATTGCACAAGCTATTGTTGAAGATCGTGATAATAATAAGAGAAAATATATTGACAATAATGATTTATGTAAACGGATAAAGAAATTTCCACGTATTTCCTTGGGGTGTATAGAATACTAGCTTCTTTGGTGGAAAATATTGCATAAATTATAGTAAATTCGGTTTGTAACAACTTGGAGATAAAATTGTCCTTTTGCAATTATTCTCATGTACCTTTCTAATTGCTTTGTTCCATTGTTTAACACATCATTTATAGTTGTGCGAATATATTTATTAGTTTTTTTATCATAATATCTATATTGTCTTCTCAACAATATATCTTCATCTTCTCTTTATCTAATTCTCCCAATTCATTTGCATCAAAATCTTTTCCATCAGTATTACTCATTAACCCAGTTAGTGGAATATATTTTAATTCAATATTAGTATAGCATTCTTCTAAAACAAAAATATCAAGGAAACCAAATTTACCATTTCCCTTATTCACTATTACAATAATCGAAATATAACACATTGCTTTATATGAAAACCTGTGACATTTTGTCACGATCAGTGTTGGGCTATCCTTAACCTGATCCACCGATTCTGTACCAGTCAACTTTTGATTGGCTAATCAGCACTTTTATTACATAACTCCGGCATAATTTATTTTATCTTCACTCTTCCTATCTTTCACTCTTTCTTCTTTTTTGTGGTATGTTAGTACTTAGTATTTCATATTTCATTTCAGTTTGTATATTTAATTTTAATTGTATTTATTGTAGTTTTATGATAATACTAAATGTTTTTATTTTCTTTTTGAAGAGTTTTATGATACAGTATATTGATATTATTCTGGAAATCAAGTGTTTTTTTTAAAAAGTTTTGGGGTTAAGCTTATATATACTTTTTTTATCTTTTTAGTCTGCGTTGAGATCCCCCAATTCCCCCTGTCATCAATTTACAGAGTTGCCACATCGAACGGGCATTCTCATGGTCGAACAAACGAATAATCGAACGAACGAACAAATAAACGAACAAACAAATAATCAACAGCATAATTAGCAAACAATATAATCAACGAACAACATGCATACAACCACATATAACAACAACATTCTTGGTTCACAACATAAATAGCGTTAGTAATATAAAACATCAAACGATATAAAATAAAATTAACTTCTCTAAATTTTCCCCAAATTATATCCACTTTTACCTTTAATTTCAAACTTCGATAGCTCTCGCTACGAATTATTACTTTTCAAAAACGTATATTTAATTCATCTTGAAATTTCCATTTTATTCAATTAAATTAATTAAGCGAACATTAATTAAAGTTTAGGGTGAACCTATTACCACACGTCAAATGATCAAAAATAGGCAAAAAAAATGGCGCAAATCGCATAAACTATTCGCAAATTTGTATAAACTATTTACAAATAGTATAGGTTAATTCGTAAATAGCCAAAAACAGCCAAGAATAGCCAAGAATAGCCAAGAATAGCCACTGCTTTTCGCGCCATTTTTTTTGCCGATTTTTAGCATTTCGACCTGTGTACCTTTAATTAACATTAAACTTCATTAACAAATAATTAAATGAAACTTATATTTTTATTGAGTTCTGTGGATGAGAACTGTGGAATTACTTTGAATTCCGTTCTCTATTTATACAAATTTTACGCTACTTTCTATTCTATCTATATACTATCTTTTATGTTCTTTTTACATATTATCTTTGAACTATCTTTCTAATATACTATCTATATTTTAAATACGCTATCTTTTAATATGCTATCTTTTATATACATATATATTATCTTTTATAATATCTTTGTATTATCTTTTTATATTATCTTTTATGTTATTTTATGTTCTTTAACCTTTCCGACATTATTTTATATGTTCTTTTAACTCGCTTTATGTGTTTTGCTTATAATCTATCTTTTGTGGCTTATAATTATTCTTTCTAATTGTTCTTATTGTTAAAGATTGCTAAGCCGCAATTGATCGACTCTAATTATCCTATTGGTTCTCTGTCAATCATTCAACAAATATTACATCATGTAGATCATTACTCTTCCTAAATGTTTATCCTTTTCGGTTAATTATTTATCCATCCATGCCAATTCATAATTAATTTGTTCGTTCTTGATATTTGGCAATTACATTTGGTGGTTGAATTTTATCATCTTTTCGTGTTTGATATTTGACCGTTTACAGCGTGTTTGATCATTTCCAAATACTTGTTTCCAACAACTATTCCCTTAACCGTTGGTACTGCAAAACCTTGATATCCATTGACAACTGAATTATTTCATCTAATTCTTTAACTCCTTTTTCTAACTGAAAATGTTAATATGGTGAATCGACAATATCGTGTGTAATATCTAGTAGAGAGGATTGTTCTTCCACAATTTATTAATATTTTCTTTGAGAGTAAATGTCTTTCTATTCATCTTTTTCTAAACAAGGTTAGATAAATCTTTACTGTCATTGGAGACTTTTCGCAGCATCAAATGAGAGTCGTCAATATTGGAAAAAGTTGTTTCTTTGTTTCTTGATTTCTTCTTTGAGTTTTAACGTTTAGTAAACATTGAATACTATAATTTCGTAATATGAAACTATAAAGCAATATATAATAATTTATTATTAATTTGAATTTGTAATGAAAATTCAAATTATAAATGTGTTGACAAGGTGTAATTTATGAAATACTAGAAACTCCTTTGTATTTTACGTTAGAAACATTTTGCTTTGATGTTCCTTTCATAGATCACAAGCAATTGTTATTAGACGACCTTAGTTTTGTCTTCCAACTGTTTGGCCATATCATTCTTTTCAAATTTGCAGAAGTCTAGACAGGACCCTAATAAACTTTTAACGTAATTATCAGATTAGTTAGTTAGAATTAAAGAAATGTTGACAAATTTCTCGAATTTAGTAAAGGAGAGAAATTATAGCATATAGGTCATAATTTAAAGTATTTTACTTTTTCTTCTTCTTTATATCAAATACATTTATATATTAAATAATTTTTTTCTTGTCAATTGTCATTTATAAACAATCAAGTTTATAATAATTATTTCTTATAATAATCAGTCTTTATATAGAAAATGTATCAAAACTTATAGAACCCTAATAATTATTTAAATTTTGATAATAAAATGTGAGGAATTGTTATAAACAATGATAAGAACTGCACGTTAAAAAAGTGATAAAAATATTATTGAGCTGTTACATCTTAATGTGTATTTGCAAGCTATATTACTTTTAAACTGAATTTACTGTATCTATATTTCCAACTCTTCACCAAAAGTTTTTGAAATGTCAAGAATTGTTTCCAATTGTTTTGTGGTAATCAATGAGTCTGGGTTATCTTTTGTGGTTAATGCCTATTTAAATTAAATTTAAATAATCTATTAATATAAAGTTTTGGGTCAACACAATGCATTCTCAAATAAATCTACCTTTGCTAATCTCACAGCCGTCTTGATTTCCCTGCCATTTAGAGGTCTCTTTTTCAAATTTTTAATGTCTACCTGGCTTTTATTCTTTTCTTCAATACGATCCAAGAATGTACGCCAAACTTTTTCATGTGCTATGAATGCAAAAAAATAACTTCCAATTAGTTAAAAATAAATATTTTGATCATTAATGAATATAACCAACCATCAGTGTCTAAATCATTATATTTTAAGGCAACTGAAATTTGAGATTGAAAAGCGGCATCAAAACATTTTACTATAATAAAGAATTTAATTCAGAATAATTCAGTAAAACTTTAATGTATTTTCAAAAATTCTTACCTCGATTTGTTGTTAAAAACAAAATTTTTTGATGATATTCAAGTAACCTTAAAAATACAATCACTAGAGCATTGCGTTGAATGTCATGCTCACTTTGACGTTCAAGAAAGATATCAGCTACATGCAATTATGTTTATGAATGATGTGAATCATTAATTAAAATTGACACTGGTCAAAATAGTCCATTTCGTCCAAATTTCAAATTGACGAATGTTGGACGAAAGTTGATCTAACTTTGGCCGATCGTTACCAAAAAAAATCGTCAAAATTATTATGGACGATTTGCACAGTTCGCCTGCCACTTGGCAATCACAAATCAGCAAAAATTCGTTATTATCGGCAAAAATTCGTTATTATCGGCAAAATTCGGAAACAAAACTATTCGTCAAACTTTTAGTTATAAAATGTCACTGGTCGAAATCAAAACTTTCGACCGTTAAGAGCTTTCGGCATAAATTTTGCCGATTGGTCATGTGATTCGTCACATTTTTTGACCAATGGTAAAAATCGGTAAAATCAATCACAAATCGACTGATACTGATTGTTAAACGAAACCTCGTTCAGTCTTTTGGTGAAAAATCGACTTATACCGATTGTTATACGAAAAATGGTTACTTGAGATCGTTCAGTAAAATTTTGCCGATTGGTCATATAAATCGACACATTTTTGCCAAATGGAAAAAATCAAAAAAATATGTTCTTTTTTAATTCGAATTTATACTTGTTTACATTGTTTATATTCAGTGCATAATCATTAACGAAAAATTTTAATTGTAAAAATGAATTTCAACTCGTCTTTCGTCAAGAAATTATAATAAAAATACTACAAAAGAATCTTTATTTGGAAATTTCGTAATTCGTCTAATAAACGTGTCTCTCGACAAGTAATTATGAAATTTTTTTTTTTTTAAAAAAATAATAATAATTCGGCCGATTTTTACTAAAAACACTTAATTATTAACGAATTTGGAGTTTGCGATTAATTGGATTAATCGCCAAATATTCAATAGCATTACTCCGAGTAGAAATTCGATATTTTGATAGTATAAATCGACAAAGGATATTATGTACAGGAATAATACAATCGCGGCTTTCATCATAAAATTCAGATTTCCACAACTCGACGTTACAGCTCTCGTCTTCATCATCAATATGAAAATAATATCGACTTTCACTCGTACTAGCTGGTCGATACCAACGAATATATGCCAAATTATGTTCCATTTGTCCATTTGGCAAGTCGACTGTATGTTTGAAGAAGTATTGAATTTGTCCAGGATAACTGTCGACTTTCCCATCACTAGTTATAAATTTGGCTAGGACATACGAGCTTTTTGTATGTCGAACTGACATTGCGGAGCCAAATACTTCAGAACCAATTCGGCATCTTCCAAATTGATTTATCTTTACTCGAATTGTTATAGAATCTTGGATAATTTCATCTGCTGGTTTGCGAAACTTGTACATTTCGATATAAGAAGCATTATAAAAAGCAACCATCAGTTCAAGCATTGATTCGGTCATTATTGCTTCGGAACTAGGCTTCAGCATTTCTCCAGGAAACGGCTCGCATCCAGTAATAGTCGATTCCTGTATGTTTTTAGCATTTAGCCAAAACCGCTCTAGTTCATTTGAAGAAAATTGGTCTGCAGCCGATATTGAACCAGTTGTGGGTCGATCTTCAAGCAATTCTAAACCTTTCGTTTGAATGTCAAAACTAATGATATCTCCAATTCGATTATCATTCATTATCTGACGCATTATTTCCGGTTCAATTTGTCTATTACTTGTTGGCAACGAGCCTTAAAAATTATTAAAAATAAGACTAACAATGTAAACATCCGAATAAAGTAAAAAAAGTAAAAAAAAGAATATCTTACCGAGTATTCCATTCATACGCTCAAATGAAAAATACCAAAATGCATATAATGGACCAAAATCATTCGAACAATCGCACAAATGGAGCGAAAGGTGAAGATTAGGCGTAATTTTTACTCTTCCATAGTGTACTTCAATAAGCTTAATTATTTTAATTAGCCTCTCATGAGCTTCTTCCATTAATTCAATTTCTAAAATTCGGCTTACTAAAATAGAACAAACTCTAACGAAATGTGTCAAGATTTTTCGATCTTTTGACGGTAAATGTTCCCACAATGAGGTAGTTGCGTAGATCATAAAGAAAATTCGCCACTGATCGGCTGTATAGTTCGAAAACCCTTCTCCGCGCTCAATATTTCCGGGAATTCGTCCCAAATCAGCCAGTATTTTGAATTGATTCATTTTTTCTTGAATCTTCTTTAGATCGTTCGGGGTTAAAACACCCTCGTCGATCTAAATCCTCTTCATTATCCACCTCGCAATTCCTAAGAATAAGCAGTGCATTGGATCTACAATAATAAAACAAATTGGGTCAAAGTACGGCAATCGAAGTAACTCCGACCACCTAACCCCTTTTTCACTAACGAAATTCTTTCTTGAATTGGTGGAATTGCAACTTCGCCATGCAAGAGCATTCCGACGATGTTCGGTCGAATCGCGAGTAATGAACCAATTCTCCATATCCTCCATACCTGCAAAATTATGTTGGTGGTCTTCATAATTTGCTCGTTTCATACACCGATGGCAAGAAACCAAAGCTGAAATATGCCCGCATATTTTTCGAGCAGCAGGGATATCGCACGAAATTAGTACTAAAGCCGCACGAATATTTTTCCCGTTTTGGCACTCAAATGTTCGATTTAAAGTTATTCCACTCCATAGTAACTCTAATTCATTGACAATAGGCGCAATATAATGATTAATCTTGTGCAAGCTTACTTCGTTCGGTCCTGGTAGTAGACCGAGAACCAGCAAATTTTCGCGCTTGAACCGAATGTCACGGGGTAAATTACAGATAGCCGCGTAAATTACCCCGATACTATAAAATGTACCATCGTAGGGCTGGAACCAATCAAGGTTTATCATTAGTCCTAGATGTGAATCGGCTACTTCTGGTCAGAAAAATTTGGCTGAATTTTCATCGTCAGTTTCTCTGAATGTTTTCCAGATTTGACCGTCATATATATCGGTCAGTATGTTATCGAATTGTCGACGATTTGACCAATGTCGAAGTAACCGTTCAAAGTGAGGCCGACGATATAGAGCTTCCAATTGTTGATGAATCGGTACAAATGGATATATTAATTCTGGCTTTTTAACCTCTCTCTCAGCCAAGACCGTTTGACACGATTTCGTCCTTTGAGACGCAGAATTTGGAAATTCGACGTGACTGCATCTTATGATACCGATACTGTCATTTTTTTGAATTTCGTCCATGTCTGTCTTATTATATAATTTATGACATTTCGGACATGGCACGAAACTATGGAAACGATCTTTCAGGCCAAGTTGAATTCTTGCCAGATATAGAAAGTCAGGAAAGCTATCGTAAATATCTCCACCGATTTCTTTTAACACTATTTTCATGAATTTTAGTTGAGATTCGGTCACTGTTTCAGGGGAGATTGAACTTTTTTCGAAAGGTCATTATCCACAATAAAATCCATGAAAATTTATCATCTATTGTCGTTTTTTCTTCCTCTTGATATGACTTAAAATCTGGCGGTAAATAATTTTCAAAAGTATCGGCAAAAGTTCCATCATCTGACTCATTGCCATCAGAAGAAGAAGTATCAGTATGTTGTTCATAATCAGAATTGCTCAAATCTTCTGTTCCTGAATGTTCGAGCATAATTTGTGGGCGATTTGCGTAGCTTCTTGTACGGCTTCGAGGTAAAAAAATATATTCATTTTCGTTGTATTCTGGAGTTGTCGAATTATCTTTTTCATTTAATGGAATTGTTGTCGAATCTTCCAAAAGGAGTTATTACCGAAATTTCTTCATTTAATGGAGATATCAAAATATCTTCATTTATCAGATTTTCTTCTAACGAAGTTATTGTCGAATCTTCTTCTTGATTAATTAGTAACAATGAAGCCAAACCACTATTAAGATTCGAGTCAGTTGTGTTTTCCGCCGCTTTGTGAAGCATTTTGGTTCGTGTTACAACCAGTTTTCCATTACATTTGTCACAATAACAAGGGACTTTGGTTCTTTTTTTGCTAAACCTTCTAGAAGATAGTCGGTTTGCTATCCTTTCCGAACCCATAATTTGATTAATCGATCTTCTTCTCGTCATGTTTTATAAAATTTGATAAAGAATCGGTTATAATTAATATGTACTTTAAAATTTAATGAAATTTTGACAAATGAAGTCAATTTTTCTCTTGAAAATTAAAATTTTATGAAATTTTTTTTTAATTTGAAAATTTCGGTTAAAATTGATCCGTTAGCAATTGATTTAATAAAAGTTTAATTTCGAGATTTTGATTTAGTCGATTTAATTAAATTTTCAATCATGAGAAATTTTTTTAATTTGAAAATTTCGGTTAAAATTGATCTGTTAGCAATTGATTTAATAAAAGTTTAATTTCGAGATTTTGATTTAGTCGATTTAATTAAATTTTCAATCATGAGAAATTTTTTTAATTAATTTGAAAATTTCGGTTAAAATTGATCCGTTAGCAATTGATTTATTAAAAGTTTAATTTCGAGATTTTGATTTAGTCGATTTAATTAAATTTTCAATCATGAGAAATTTTTTTAATTAATTTGAAAATTTCGGTTAAAATTGATCCGTTAGCAATTGATTTATTAAAAGTTTAATTTCGAGATTTTGATTTAGTCAATTTAATTAAATTTTCAATCATGAGAAATTTTTTTAATTAATTTGAAAATTTCAGTTAAAATTGATCCGTTAGCAATTGATTTATTAAAAGTTTAATTTCGAGATTTTGATTTAGTCGATTTAATTAAATTTTCAATCATGAGAAATTTTTTTAATTAATTTGAAAATTTCGGTTAAAATTGATCTGTTAGCAATTGATTTATTAAAAGTTTAATTTCGATTAGACTTTTTTTAACGATTAATTAACTTATAAATCAAATTTCGGTTTTTATTTTTATCAAATAAACTTTTTCCCAGGAAAGCTTATTTTGAAATTATAAAGCTCCATCAATCGAATTTTTTTCGCAAAAATAATTTTATTTTTTCGATAAACAATTCTCGTAATTTTTATAAAATTTGCAATACATTTTTATATTGATCAACTTTTATATAAATCGAACAATATTTTTCGTCATTTTGAAAGAAAGTTCTACTTTATTTACTAATTTTACTATTCTTCTGTTTATTAAAATCTCTATAAAGAATGAAACGATCTGGAAAAAAAAGTGTCGAAAAAAGTCGTCAAGAGTCTCACAAACAAACTTCTTCACAGGAATTTGTAAGTTCTGATTCTCCCAAACAAACGTCGATATCAAAACAACAATCCGTAGCTTCCGGTTCTGGTTCTACCAAAACTCAAAAACAAGCGTCGAAACAACAATCCGCAGCTTCCGGTTCCGGTACTACCAAAACTCAAAAACAAACGTCGATACAGGAATCCGCAGCTTCCGGTTCCGGTTCTACCAAAACTCAAAAACAAACGTCGATACAGGAATCCGCAGCTTCCGGTTCTGGTTCTACCAAAACTCAAAAACAAGCGTCGAAACAACAATCCGCAGCTTCCGGTTCCGGTACTACCAAAACTCAAAAACAAACGTCGACACAGGAATTCGCAGCTTCCGGTTCCGGTACTACCAAAACTCAAAAACAAACGTCGATACAGGAATCCGCAGCTTCCGGTTCTGGTTCTACCAAGACTCAAAAACAAACGTCGATACCAGAAGCTTCGGAAGATAATGGGCCATTTCGCTTAGTGGTACCATCCAGCTTGTACTCGCAACAAAGCAGGATGGTACCACCGATTCGTAATGTAACCGTACATAGGGAATTAACGCCCATTACACGCACAGCCGAACCATATAGGAGCGAATGTACGCATTGCCGAACCGTATAGGAGCAATGTACGCATCGCCGAACCATATAGGAGAGAATCAACGCCAATTATACGCGAACCTTATAGTAGTAATTGGACTAGAGATGTAACTGGTGAGCTACAATTGACTTTTGCATTCATTTTAGAGTTCTGGTCGACTTTAACGTTTTTTTAGAAACGTATGATCTCCGAGAAGAAAATGCCTACTTACGGGTAAAGTTGCCTGCCGAAATTAGGGAGTTTCGGCATGTCGAAATTGTCGAAACTATTTCGACATTTCGACATTGGCTCTCTGATTTGCCGAAATGCCGAAATAGTTTCGACATGTCGAAATTGTCGAAACCTAAAAATATTACGTTTCACGTAATAACTGGCATCCAATGATCATAGAAAGATGCACCATAGCTCGTTGGAATCGTCTCATAACGACGAGTCGAATGGTGGTTAGATCGTCTTTCTACGATCACTGGATGCCGAGATATTTAACGAAACGTCAAAAATCGGCATTTTGTATTTTGCGATACTGTGCCGTTTTACGTTTCACTTAATAACTCGGCATCCAATGATCGTAGAAAGATGCACCATAGCTTGTTGGAATCGTCTCATAACGACGAGTCGAATGGTGGTTAGATCGTCTTTCTACGATCACTAGATGCCGAGATATTGAGCGAAACGTCAAAAATCGGCATTTTGTATTTTGCGATACTGCGCCGTTTGACGTTTCACATAATAACTCGGCATCCAATGATCGTAGAAAGATGCACCATAGCTCGTTGGAATCGTCTCATAACGACGAGTCGAATGGTGGTTAGATCGTCTTTCTACGATAACTAGATGCCGAGATATTTAACGAAACGTCAAAAATTGGCATTTTGTATTTTGCGATACTGCGCCGTTTGACGTTTCGCCTATTATCTCGGCATCCAGTGATCGTAAAAAAATGATTTAACCACCATTCGACTCGTCGTTATGAGACGATTCCAACGAGCTATGGTGCATCTTTCTACGATCATTGGATGCCGAGTTATTATGTGAAAGCGTCAACGGCGCAGTATCGCAAAATACAAAATGCCAATTTTTGACGTTTCGTTAAATATCTCGGCATCTAGTGATCGTAGAAAGACGATCTAACCACCATTCGACTCGTCGTTATGAGACGATTCCAACGAGCTATGGCGCATCTTTCTACGATCATTGGATGCCGAGTTATTACGTGAAACGTAATATTTTTAGGTTTCGACAATTTCGACATGTCGAAACTATTTCGGCATTTCGGCATTTCGACAGGTTTTAGTTTCGACATTTCGACAATGGCCTGTAGAGTTTCGGCAGGCAACTTTACTTACGGGAAAGAATTGACGAATTAAATCGGCAACTCGATAATGCAAATGGCGAGTTGCGTGACCTACGGCTAGATGTTGGCCAATTACAATCGTATAACAATATACTTAGTCAGGAAAACGACGGCTTGCGTCACCGACATTCATCTGACCTTCAAGATATCGAATTTGAAGAGGATCAACGACCAACAAAGCGTAGGAAAGGAAAAAATCTTGTGCGCGATTCTGAAGATGAAATGGAAGTAGATGAAGAAGAAGCTAGGGTTCGTCCAAAATTCCTCTTTCAATGTATGCTTTTAACGCTCGCTAAACCGATATTTTGTTCAATTTAGGCCGAGATGAAGACGATTCTAAAAACTTTTTTAATTGAACTAGAATTAAAATACGATGAAAAGTTTACCAGTGAGTTAAATGATGAAATTCTTCAACAGGTTATACCTCAACTAATTGAAGCGATGAAGCCAAGGTATACTCCACGATACAGGCAAGTCAAGTCTTGGCTCTTCGCTTTACATAAATATCGCAGAGTGCGCTTGTTATATAAACAATGCGGCACTTTAAACAAAGATAATCGCTGTTTACATCGAAATAATCGGTTAAATGAGGTAAATAATTTCTTTATTATTTCAAAAAAAAAATCTCATCATTCGTTGAAACTTTAAATATAGAAAAAGGCACGTCGAGTTAAAGGCGCAAAATTGCTTTTCAACAAAAATGATGAAAAACTGAGAATTATGATCAAAAAGAACTTTTGAATGTTTTAAGTGACAACTGATATTACTCTCCAGAGTATTCTGAATCGGATGAAGAGCAACCAGATGGTAAAAGACATATCAATATTTATAATCTGTCTTGAAGATCTGAAGAGGTTCGATAACTTATTTGTCGCATTTTTTTATTTTTTATTTTTTATTTGTTTTACTTTTTTCGTAATAGGATTGATTTTTTTTCTAATAATAGTTAATAGATTTATTACGAAATGTATCAGACCAACACGCTTTCTTTCTTCAATCTGCACAATTGATACGAACGTGAAATTATGACGATGAGATATATAATATCGTCTCTTGTCATTCACGAGGTGCTCCAAATTGGACCTATGTGGAGTAGAATACGCTGGCTGATACCAACTTTTCTGAGCTGGAGACGCTGATTCAAATGATGGAGAATCTAATAATGGCGGAAGATGCGGAAGTGTCAGCGAAGATGGATGAAATAGTGGTAATAGAAGATTCAGAATCAACGGGAATGGAAGAATTGGAACTAACAGGAATGGAAAAATCAGAACTAACGGGAATGGAAGAATTGGAACTAACGGAAGTGAAAGAATCAGAACTAATAGGAGTGGAAGAATCGCTAGAAATGGAAGATGAAACAGACAAATGGTATAAATTTGTACTTTAATTTTTGTTTGAGTTTTTATTATACTAACTTTTTTTTCAAATTTTAGATTGTGAATTCGTCAGTTTTTTTTGAATTTTTTTTGAAAATTATGGGATTTTTTGTGGAATTGTGGATTGAATTTTTTTATTTTCGTATAAAATTTTTATTAATTTAGTATTATTTCATATTATTTTTGTATTATTTACGTATTATTTTTGTATTATTATTTTAGGAAATTTTTATTATTTTCGTATTATTTTAGTATTATTTTCATAGGAAATTTTTATTATTTTAGTATTATTTTCATATTATTTTCGTATTATTTTGTAGGAAATTTTTATTATTTTAGTATTATTTTCGTATTATTTTTGTATTATTTTAGTATTACAATTTAAAATTTTGCTAAAATGGACTATTTTAACCAGTGTTAACAAATATGAACTCTCATATTACTAATTTTTCAATTTTATTTTTTTTATGAATTTATAGTGGTAATATTTTCGAAGGAATACAAATCTTAAAAGATCTATCACACTTCATTCGATTTTATTTTTTAACTAGAGTATACAAACTTATATTCTATTTGTTTTTTAAGAGTGTGATGAAATTTCTTGAAATATTATTTCTGTATAGTATTCATTAATACTTGCGTGAGATGACTAAAAAATTTTTTTCTTTCTCTCAAAATTTAATTTTCTAATGGATTTCCTCTCAAGCAATCACTTATTTTTCTAGTCATAATATTAAGAGGTGATTCGCAAATGAATAGGAGAGTTAAGGAATATTTTGTTCATAAATTTTTTTTCAGAAAAGTCCGTATCCTGTGGAAAATCTGATTTTACAGTAAGTAAAGCATGAACAGTAGTCACACTGAAAAAATAGATAATATAAGAAAATCGTAAATACAAAAGCATTAAAAATAATTACTACATACAAACTAGGAATTTTTCATTTCTGGCTATTCTCTTGTTAAGTAACAATTTCCTCCCTAAAATTTTTTTTTCCGCTAGCCTGTTAGATTGATTGCACCTTCCATTCGGAGTATAACACTAATTATTCGATTTAAAAGTTCCAGGTTTAACTTTCATCCTGTCAGTACATAAAATCAAAATATTAGATGAGAGTAGTCATATGTGATGGAAATTTAAATTTATTTATTACCTTTAGTTAACGCATATGATTTTGAAAAGTAATTATGATTCTGTTAAATTTTTTCTCTCCATTCCTTCGTTCCTTTCTCTTTTTTTATATATAATTAGCCAACCTTATAATAATTTCATGCGAGAATCACAAATGTTCGCTGATATTAATTTTGCATCAACTCCATGTAGGATAGATAATATTTCTTCTATGTCCACTACAGAATGCGTTTCTCAAAATCTATGATAATGTTATTTTCAGTTCTAAGTCCTGTTAGTCAACGTAAAAAGAGAGTTACTGTTGTAGTGCTTCGACCCGTATCTGGATTTTTTTTTTGGATATCTGGATTACATCCGAATCGATCTGGATTGTAAATCCGTATTTCATAACCTGGATAGAAACCAGAATCTGAATAGGATTTTTTTAAAATGCGGATTAAAGAGATGCATAAAAGCTCATTTGAATCATCTCATTAAGATGGATCAAATGGCACTAATTTCATCTTTATACAATCACTGAATGCTGAGATATTCAACCAAATATCAAAATCAGCATTTTTTATTTTGCGATACTGCACCATTTCACGTTATACTGAATATCTCGGCAACCAGTGATCGTATAGGGATGCACAATAGCTCATTCGAATCGTTGCATCAAGACGAATCTAATGAGATTTAGATCATCTTTTTACGACCACTGGATATCGAGATATTCAACAAAACATCAAACATTAGCACTTCATTTTTGTGATAATGCGCCATTTACATTTTGCTAAATATCTCAGCATCTAGTGATCGTACAGAGATGCACAATAACTCATTAGAATCGTCTCATTGAAACGAATCGAATAGTAATAAATCCATCTTTCTACGATCACTTGATACTGAGATATTTGGAAAACCGTAAAATGGCACAGTACGCAAAATAAAAAATGCAGATTTTGATATTTTATCGTGTATCTTGACATTCAGTAGTCATAGAAAGATGCTCTAAAGCTCATTAGATTCGTCTTGATGAATGAGCTATTTTGCATCTCTATACGATTACTGGTTGTCGAGATATTCGACAAAACATAAAATGGCGCAATATCGTAATTTGCAATATATAAAATGCTGATTTTTGATGTTTTGTTGAATATCTTGGCATCTACTAGTGATTGTATAAGGATAAAATTAGCGCCATTCGATCTGTCTTAATGAGACAATTCTAATGAACTATTGTACATCTCTGTAGCTTGCAATTAAAAATAATACAATCCAGTTTTCAGTTTCTATCTGAATTATCTGATTCGGATTTAAAATCTGGATTGACCCAGATATAGTGCAGAACCTCTATACTCAATTACTTATGTATAGTAACAATTGATTGATTATAAATTCCTAAAAAAAAATTTTTTTATATTAAAGTAAAAAATTTAACCGATAATTTTTATAGATATGACCATTAGCTTTAAAAATTATCAGTTATTTTTTTTTTAAATTAAATTTTGGCTGAGTTTTAGCTGTTTAAAAATCTGTAATTTAAATATATTAATTAAATTTAGTCAAAATTAAGACTAGTTTAAATTTTTGTATTATAGGTTTTTTTAACCACATTTAATATACAGATTTTTTTTTTAATATGTCAAGAAGAAAAAAAATTTTAAAACTGCAAAAAAAGATTTAATGAATAAGGTTGTTTAAATATAAGTCAATTTAATGTTATAGATGATAATTATATACCATCAAGTGAATATTTAAAAGACAGTTCAGATGAATTTATAAATGAAAAAATTTAAAAACTAAGTAATTTTACTTTAATTTGGTCAAAAAATACATATAATAAAATACAAATTTCATCATTATATACCTAATTCATCAGTTTATAATGAAATACAATAAATAAATATATTATATAAATTTTATATCATATAACTTATAAAATCCTAATTTCTGATTGGTTAATATATGTATCACATGATGCTTACATAATCTGAAAAATTGAGACTTTTTTTTTATTTTATAAATCAATTTCTTTTAATAAATAGAGTTTAATTTTTTTATAAAATTAAAATCTAATCATAAAATCAAATTTTATTTAAATTTTTTTAAGTTCTTATTATAGAAGTTCTGCATCGTAACATTACGACCTAATTACAGTATTATGATCTAATTACAGCATTACGGCCTAATTACAGTATTATGAAAAGTGTTATAACTGTAATGCTGTATACTGTAATATTACAGCATTAGCTAATCAATTACGGCTAACATCTTTACTATAAGAGAAAAAAGGCTGTCCCTCATGCTTTTACGCTTTTGGCTAAGCAACGAAGAAGAGCGCGATCAAGAAAGGTTAAGCGAGTGGTAGTTTAAAGAGATGAATCAGGCACTTTGCATATTTTTAATCAAAGATAATTGAATCAGATAAATTATTAGTATAGCTAAAAAATTAAGGAATAACCGGTGCAAGACAATGGGTAAGTTCACTACTAATTCCACACAGTATTTGCCATTATGCAATCTGGTCAAATATGAACACACATATAATAGGGCCACTGGCTTAATTACTGTCAAGAACATAAGATAGGATAGAGTTGTAGGTGTGTTCAATTAGTGGTAGTTTGAAGAGATAAATCAGGCATTTTGCATATTTTTGATCAAAGATAATTGAATCAGATAAATTATTAGTATAGCTAAAAAATTGAGGAATAACTAGCGCAAGACAATGGGTAAGTTTACTACTAATTCCACGCAGTATTTGCCATTATGCAATCCGGTCAAATAATATGAATACATATATATTAGGGACACTGGCTTAATCACTATTAAGAACATAAGACAGGATAGAGTTGTAGGCGTATTCAATTAGTAGTAGTTTAAAGAGATGAATCAGGCACTTTGCATATTTTTGATCAAATATAATTGAATCAAATAAATTATTAGTATGGCTAAAAAATTGAGAAATAACCAGCGCAAGATAATGGATAAGTTCACTACTAATTCTATGCAGTATTTGCCATTACTGGTCAAATATGAACACATATATGATAGGGCTACTGGCTTAATCACTGTCAAGAACATAAGACAGGATAGAGTTGTAGGCATGTTCAATTACTTTGAGCTGAGTGGATATCTGAAGTCTGATCTAACCCAGAAAATTTATTTTTTCGATTAAAGATACAGCATATATTATTTATGGCGCATACAAGTATTTTTAATATACAGGAATTACTAAAACATAATTTACATTTCTTAGCAGTAGATAAGTCACTTTATCCCACTCTATTTGTTTGCCGGCTTTGGTATCCCTATAAAAAATATGTATACGGTTTTTATACTGTATATATGTATTTTTGATACAGTTTGCATTTTTACATACGGCATATCAGTATAATATATACTGTTCGCAAAATGTGTTTAGTAAAAAATACAATAAAGTATACGGTAAACATACTGTGTGATACGGTATATTAAATTCATACGTCTATAATGTATATCATTTCTACTGTATATCAGTATTTTGTATACGGTTCACAAAAATATTGTAAATAAAGGATACGGTATACGTATTATTCTACAGTATATTAAAATTCATACGTTTATACCGTATTTTCTACAGATATACACAGGTCAAATAAATAAAAATCAGATTTTTACCCTTTTTAATATGGCTGTCTGATTTTTTGGCAATTTTAATATAATATTTCCGATTTTAATAAATATTTTTGATTTTAATATAATATTTCTGATTTTTAACATGAAATTGCCGATTTTTGGTTATTTGTAATAGGATTTTTCGATTTTAATATATAACATGTGATTATGTATTACGGTTTAATATTTATTTATTAACTTAGATTTTTTTTTTATTTCAGTTATAATTATTTTTTTGCCTTAAAAACTTTACTAAAATACTTTTTAAATACTTTATAAAATAGAATTAAAATATTTTTTTTCTTAAATATAAATACATTTAAATTAAATAACTCATAATTTAAAATATAAACAAATATTATATTTTTTTTACATATATTTCAAAGTATGGTTTAAGCATTTTGGCTGAAGTAAATCTTATTCTTTTAATTAAAAGTAGTTTAGTAAGTTTAAAACTGTTAAGATCATAAAAGTACAGTTAATATTTTTGGAATTATTTACATTTTTTATATTATACAGTAGTATTAAGTTACAAATTTTTTTACCTTCAGAGCGTATTTTGAGATCTTTAGCCAAAGTAAATCAACTTCTTATATTAATTGTAAGTTGTTCAGCAGGTTAAAATCTACTTGGATATTAATTTTCACGAAGGTACAGTTAATACTTGAAGAGTTATTTACAATTTTCACAACAGTACTCATTCACGACTTTTATTTTTTTATTTTGTCACTTCAGAGCATATTTTGAGCACTTTATCCAAAGTAAACCAACTTCTTATATTAATTGAAAGTTGTTTAGCATGTCAAAATCTACTTGAATATTAATTTTCACGAAGGTACAGTTAGTACTTGATGAGTTATTCACGATTTTCACAATGGTACTCATTTACGAATTTTATTTTTTCCGTTTTGTCACTTCAGAGCGTATTTTGAGCACTTTAGTCAATGTAAATCGACTTCTTTTATTAATTGAAAATTGTTTAGCATGTCAAAATCTACTTGAATATTAATTTTCACGAAGGTACAGTTAATACTTGATGAGTTATTCACGATTTTCACAATGGTACTCATTTACGAATTTTATTTTTTTCCGTTTTGTCACTTCAGAGCGTATTTTGAGCACTTTAGTCAAAGTAAATCGACTTCTTTTATTAATTGAAAGTTGTTTAGCATGTCATAATCTACTTGGATATTAATTTTTACGAAGGTACAGTTAATACTTGATGAGTTATTCACGATTTTCACAACAATACTCATTTACGAATTTTATTTTTTTCCGTTTTGTCACTTCAGAGCGTATTTTGAGCACTTTAGTCAAAGTAAATCGACTTCTTTTATTAATTGAAAGTTGTTCAGCAGGTCAAAAACTACTTGGGTATTAATTTTTACGAAGGTACAGTTAATACTTGATGAGTTATTCACGATTTTCACAACAGTACTCATTTACGAATTTTATTTTTTTCCGTTTTGTCACTTCAGAGCGTATTTTGAGCACTTTAGTCAAAGTAAATCGACTTCTTTTATTAATTGAAAGTTGTTCAGCAGGTCAAAAACTACTTGGATATTAATTTTTACGAAGGTACAGTTAATACTTGATGAGTTATTCACGATTTTCACAACGGTACTCATTTACGAATTTTATTTTTTCCATTTTGTTACTTCAGAGCGTATTTTAAGCACTTTAGCCAAAGTAAATCGACTTCTTTTATTAATTAAAAATTGTTCAGCAGCTTAGAATCTACTTGAATATTTATTTTAATGAAGGCACAGTTAATATTTGTGGAGTTATTAATTTTTTATAATTGTGCGTATTACATTAAATTACAAGTAAATTTATATTCTTAATGTATTTTGTTTAAAATTTAATTATTTAAGATTAGTTTTTTATTTAATATTGCTTAATAAAATATTTTTTAAATTTTAATTCAATATTACAATATAATTTTTTATAAAAATATATATTTCATAATGTATATACAATTTTTTTGTATAGTGAAAAAACTGAAAAATGTGGTTAAGAATTGGTAATACGGCTGTAAAAAGTCACAAATCGGACAAATATAGCTAAAATCAGCCAATTTTTATTTATTTGACGTGTGATAGAGTAAGTTTTTCTACACTTTAAAGCATCAAACAATACTAGTATCTGCTAATATGTACTATCCAAAAACTCACTGATGTAAAATCACAATTATTAAAAAATTCACAAGAATTTTTGTTAATACTGTTTAATTTTTAAATTCAAAGTCCGATTGATAATACTAAATTCAAAACTCAATTATAAATCATTTTTATAAATTATAATTTAAAAATTAAGCAGTATTAAGGAAAATTCTTGTGAATTTTTCTTAATACTACTTAATTCTAATTTAACTAATTTAGTATTAAGGTTTTAATTTAAAAATTAAGCAGTATCAAGGAAAATTCTTGCGAATTTTTCTTAATACTGCTTAATTCTAATTTAACTAATTTAGTATTAAGGTTTTAATTTAAAAATTAAGCAGTATCAAGGAAAATTCTTGCGAATTTTTCTTAATACTGCCTATTGTGCTTAATTCTAATTTAACTAATTTAGTATTAAGGCTTTAATTTAAAAATTAAGCAGTATCAAGGAAAATTCTTGCGAATTTTTCTTAATACTGCTTATATCTGCCAATTCGTGAAATTAGCCAAACATAAAGATTTGCACATTTTAACAAGAATTATGTTTCACAAGCTTAAATTGTATGTGTTACATAATCAGATGATCTAAATCTATCAAAAAATAAAAAAAAAATTTTTTAACGTTTATTCAAAAATAACAATGGCAACTACTTTCTTTTTCAATCACTTTTCAATCACTTTTCAATCAGATTTTTGTTAGGTGACTTAAAAAAGTTTATAGGCATATACAGCAGGTTTTTTTTAATCAGTAAGTAAGAAAACAAATATTAATAATTTTTATTAATAAGAAAAATCTTTTTTCATTTATTTTTAACCTTATTTCCTTCTTTTTTTTGTAAAAATATATACAAAATAAAAATGTAAGTTATGATTTAGAGTTTTTGAGATGTTTTTTTTTTGTTTTTTACTATACTAATTTTATTCTACTTGTTAATTACTTTTTAAAATTGATTTTATTAATTTATTTAATTTAAAACAGAAATGGCAAATAAAAACTTGTTAAGTAAAGTAAAAAGAGCCCAATAATACCTGTAAAGATCATCTTTTGGTAAGAATTATAATTTTAAAAATTTTTGTGTCAGAGTTTTATTCAATTAACAAAATCGTTAATATCTCGGCGTACATGTATGCTAAACACATATATTTATATTCATATGAAAGCCCAGAATCTACTCTACCTGAACGAAAAAAGATTATTCAAATCGAATTACTAGATGTGAAGTTATTAACGATCAAAGTCAAAGGTTAAAAATAAATATATTGAACGTAATTATTCAGCAACTTGTGATCCAATTCATATGATATTTGGTTTATGGATAGCTCTTGATTACCTCTTTCTAATGAATATAAATTCATTCGTCTAGCACATATATACGTTAAGTTATTCAATATTTTGTCATGACAATTATATTTAAATTTTTTAATTTTAATGATATTATTAAAAAAATCAAAAAATAATATAATCAAATCAATTTTATTTATATCAGCGGTGTGAATCTATCATTTTCATGTAAATTGTATTAGCATTTTCTTAATAAAGTTAGTTTTTTGAATATAAAAACTTAATTCCATAAATCAGTCCATATGTTAATTCTAATTTAACTAATTTAGTAGTATTAAGGCTTTAATTTAAAAATTAAGCAGTATCAAGGAAAATTCTTGCGAATTTTTCTTAATACTGCTTAATTCTAATTTAACTAATTTAATATTAAAGCTTTAATTTAAAAATTAAGCAATATCAAAGAAAATTCTCACAAATTTTTCTTAATTCTAATTTAGCTAATTTAGTATTAAGGCTTTAATTTAAAAATTAAGCAGTATTAAGAAAAATTTTTACAAATTTTCTTATTAAAAAAAAAGAACTTTTAAATTACTAATTAAACTTTAAAAACAATCTGTATGATTTAAATTTTAAAAAAAATACTTCTGCTTTTTAATTTTCGCATTTCTACATTTAACCAATTAAAATTCAGCTGATCGCCGATCACATGCATTAATAACACGTTATTGTTTATTTTTTGTTTATTTTTTCAAAAATATTCTTTTCTCTTCTTTTTTTTAGAAAAAAAAAGACAATAAAAATGAATACCAAAATTATTTTAACATATAATAATAAAAATTAAATAAAAAACTTATTTTGATAATATATAATATATATATTTGTACCAAACTACTAGTTATACAAAAAGTGATATGCACGTATATCAATTAACAATTACTTTCACTAATATCTCTCTGGAATTGTAATGGTGAGTTTTAACTAAACAACTATATGTACACCGTTTTATGTTTTTATTTTTATATTAATATTATATGTTAACATATATTAATTATATTTTTTTTACTTTTATGTATTTTATTTAATTTTTTTAATATATTACTAACATTACTACTATCGTTTTATTACTTTTTTATATCTAACTAATATATTAATAATATTACTAACTTTTTATTATTTCTTTTTTATATTTAAAATAATGATAATATTACTAATTAAATTTCTTTTTTTTACTAACCTTTTATTATTCCTTTTTTATATTTAAAATAATGATAATATTACTAATTAAATTTCTTTTTTTTTACGAACCTTTTATTATTCCTTTTTTATATTTAAAATAATGATAATATTACTAATTAAATTTCTTTTTTTTTGTTTATATTTTGCTAATATTATTTTTTTTACAAATAGTATATTATTTTATACTAGTTTTTTATTTATATTATTTATAAAAAAATATTTGTATATTTAATATTATTTAATAAATTGATTATAAATGCATTTTAAATTCTGTTTACAAATATAAAATATACGATTTAATTGAATAATATATACTATTTATCAGTACAAAATATGCAGTTTAAACTGGAAAAAAGTACTGTTTATCAGTATAAAATATACGGTTTATCCTGGAAAAGTATACTGTTCGCAATATAAAATATAAAACAATATACTGTTTATTAGTATAAAACATACGGTTTTTCTACTGTTTACAAGTATAAAACATACGGGTGAAACTGGAAAAATATACTATATGCAAACCGTATATATGATACGGTGTGCAGAATACCGAATATATACAGTATGTGAAAATACTGTAATTATACGGTAATAATACTATAAATATACTGTTCGCAAAATACGAAAATACAGTATACTAACCGTATATATATTTTTTATAGGGGTATAGATGCAGTGCTCCCATTTTATGGAAACATGTTAAGCTAAAGGAAAAAGGTAAGAAAAATTACTGGCAACTGAATCGAACCCAATTGGAAAATTTTATAAAAATAGTGCATAAAAGACAAAAACCAATTTATAGTTCAAGTATAACACATCGTAAAATTTCATATTACCATTCACTTTTAGATAAAAAAATCAAAGACATTGTGAGTTTATGTCCAAATATAATCCATTTGAATTTTAAAAGAAGTACAGGTTTTTCTGATAAAGCACTAATTCTGATAGTAGAAGCATACCCTAATTTAAGATATCTTAATTTATGTAATTATGCAAATATTAATACCATTTTTTCTCAAAAAATAACTGATAAAGGTCTGTTTGCTTTAGCAAATACATGCTGTAAATTAGAATATCTAAATATTTATCTGCATGCAGAATTTACTGAAACATCAATCTGTAATATTATTCATTCTTGCCTAAGGCTTCAACATCTTGACCTTAGCTATTGTGAAGTTACTAATGAGATTATCAAGGAAATTGCTTATTCATGTCTTAATTTAAAATACCTTAATCTGGATGAATGTAATAATATTAGTAAAGAAGCTATAAATCAGCTCGTTTCACTTAATCCAAATATCCATGTTGAGAATTTTGAGAATACTATAATGCCAGCCTCTTTTGATGTCCCAGATAGGATGTATGTACTCGCAAGGCGTCTGGAAATGCCATTTGATGCATTAAGAAATGTTGCATCTTTAGATAATTATATTAACGATGAATTAATAAAGAGATTAAACATTGTGAGTGACTTTACACTAGAACTACATGCCTCTAATACTCACGATCAACCTTGAAGTGGTGAATAGATGTCTATTTTTTATATTTGAATATTATATGCCATAATAAAATGGTATTTGTGAATTGTGTAGTCGAAGAAAATATCCTTATTGAGGTATCAATTGATACGTGCACTAATATAAATTGCATTAGCCAAAAACATATTGGTGAATTAGGAATTACATATCCCAGTGAAAGCAATAGCATTATAACTCCAGATGCATCCTATTCTACATTAGAAAAAGTCAATCTGCATATTGGTTTTGAAGATGGTGAAAAGCATAAAAGCACATTTGTTGAATTTATAGTTCTTGGATCAGATTGGCCTGATTATTTTTCTGACTTAGTATTGGGAATACTATGGTTATGAGAAAATGGTGCAACTTTGGATATATGCAATTTAAAACTATTATTAGATGATAATTTTGCGATCCTATTCAAAAAAGTAAAATATGAACCTAATGCAGAATAATGATTATCCGAAGCAGTAATCATCAATATGCGTAATTTTATTTTTTGTTAAAGATATAGCATATGTTATTTATAGCGCATTTGGATGTTATAAATTTACCAGAATTATTAGAGCGGATTCTATATTTCCTAGTGATAGATAAGTCACTATATTCCGCTCTATTTGTTTTTCGATTATGATACAGATGCGGTGTCCCTATTTTATGGAAACGTATCGAGCTAAAGTGGGAAAATAAATGTCACTCTCCATTGAAAAAATTTATGAAAATATGTAGTACAAAAAAGACAAAAGCCAGTTTATAGCTCAAATTTAACTCATCTAAAAATTTCAAACTACCATCCACTTTCAGATAAAAAATTGAATGGTATTGCGCATTTATTTCCAAATATAGTCCATTTAAATTTAAATTTTGGCACAGGATTTAGCGATAAAACACTAAATTGAGTAGTTAGCATATTTAATCTGAAGTATCTCAATTTGCAAAAGAGTAAGTACGAATGCTTTAATGGTGGGAAAGTGACTGATAAAGGTCATGTGCAATTGCGCGGTCGTATATAAACTAGAATATCTAAATATTTCTTGTAATACAGAGATTATTGGGATATCGATTTGTAATATTATCCATTCTTGCCCAAGACTTCAACATCTTGAATTTAGCTATTGCGAATTTACTAATAAGATTATCAAAGAAATTGCTAGTTCGTGTCTTAATTTAAAGTATCTTAAATTGGAAGGGTGTGATGTTAGCAAAAAAGCCATAGGTCAGCTCGTTTCACTTAATCCAAATTTTCATGTTGAGAATTTCATGTGTACTATAACACCACCCTCTCTTTGTGAATATCCTGAAATGTATGTAATGTCAAGGAGACTGAGAATATCAGTTGATGCATCAAGAGATATTAAGTCCATACATGAATATGTTAATGATGAACTGAAAAGAATGGAGGATGATTTGATCTGGAATACTGATCATCAATCCGGGCAATGATCATCAGCTCAGAAGATTTTTTTTGTTTGAAGATATAATATATAATAAGCATTATTTATGGCGTAAACTTTAAATTGGATATACCGGCAACCTAACAGACGATTATCAAGAATAGAATACTAGCCGATGGTAGTCTACCGATCTAATTAATCTGGAGTAGTGATCGCCAGTTCAGAAGATTTTTTTTTGCTGAGCCACAATGCATGTACTCCTGTGTAATAGAAACAAGCAATAATTAACCTATTTTTCTGATTGAAAATATTTAATCAATCTACTAGCAAAATGTCAGATGACGAGATAGATACCAAGATAGAAGCCAAAAAATATGGATTGAGATATGAATGGGATAATGAAGGGAATTCTGGATTATTTATACCAGAGTGGAAAGGATGGGATGATCTTTTTTGTGAAATCAAAATCTATTGAAACACAAAGGCAGTTAGGCATTGGAAAAAGAAAGCGCTTAAGCAATTTGTATATAGTCTGCCCAATGTAAGAAATCCATCATCATTATTTTATATATTTATACATTCTGATGCTTTCTATCTTCCACATATTTTGAGTCTAATAGAATTACCATATTATTCACATAAATTTTGATGAGAAATATGGCTGGAGGGTATTGAGAAACCCCGATGTAGATTGCTTATTCAAGGTGAAAAATCAATAGTGGATTACTGTTTAAAGGCAAAAAAATGTAATAATATTGTCAAACTCTGTAAAGATCATTTTAGAAGTGAATTCTATAGTGGATTAACATGAGAAAATATGAGATGTATTGCAAAAAATGTTTATTATCGTGAATTGGTAGAAATGCTTATTCAGGTGAAAAAAGAATCGGTGACTGGTATTATAACTGGGTTTAAAGATTATATTAGTCAGTCCAGTATTGCTAATCTGAATGGGGTACAATACTTATTGAGAGGTATACATTGGATAACTAACCTGAGCAAAGTCCAGAGCAGTGATCACCAGCTCGGAAGAATTTGCTGAGCCTCAATACATGTACTCATGTGCGACAAAAATAGGTGATCATTAGACAGAGCTCGTGTAACATTAATCTTGCATATACATTCAAAAAGAAAATATATTAACCTTTATTCTTTATTTTTTCCAAATAAACATGAGAAAAATATGAAAGAGCGTCTAGTTGCAACACAGGACTTACCCTACAAGTAAATAGTGCTGGTAAAAGCATATGTTATGAAAGGCTGAGGGACTTGCAATTCTGAGATTGCCAGGCGTAAAACTAACTATATGTCTTTTCGGTAGATCTCCATGTGAAAAAGGTATGAGATTCCATTTGCATGTGCTTTCATAGAGCTCTTGGCATCAGACAACAATGCTAATAATGTCTCATACCTCCTTAACTTTTTCCCAACAAGAATGGTATGTGAAAGTTCAGCCAACTTTCTGCAAAAAACATTTCCGTAAAAAATAACGCAAAATAAGGTATGTACAGTATATGTTCTTTAATGCGAGTGGGCCAAGCAATTTTCTCACTATTGGATTCTTGCATTTAGGAGTCGAAATGGACGATAATAACATTACTATCAATTGTCTTATCGTTCCTATAGGCAAACTTATGAATATTCCATGCATTAAAGTAATGCAATCAATTACAATTCGCAGAGGTGATCGTTATAGTGATCTCGAGACTGCAATTCAAAGTAGATTGGGGGCACTATTTAATAAAATCCCTCTCAAAATTTGTATAATTCGAGCCGGAAGCGTTATTGAAATGGAAATGGACATGCATGAGGATTTTATTGATATTTTTACTGAGGAACCTAAAGCAGAGCACTTCCATTTCACTGTTTACCCCAAATAATTTTCTGTATCATGTAGCGATATATTCGCAATTTTTATGTAATGTAGGCCGGCTTGGTCCCTCTGGGACCCTTCCGGCAAGGTTTTTTTATTTTTTAAATAAAGCATATATTATGTTCTTTTCGTAAATCTTGAAAAATGTCACGTGTAATGATGTAATGCCTGTGCGACATAAAAACATATATTAGCGCTTGTTTTTCCCATCCCAGAATTTTATCTCACTCCGGAAAGTAACACTATTTTTTTGTCCGAGCCTAATAACCATATAAAAGCGCTATGTCTGAAACTAGTACACCTTATACTCCAGCTTCCACCTCAACTTCTGTTGCTGGAAATGAGACGGTCGCTCTGGCGGATGAAATTAAAAAATATAAAACGGAGGCTCTTATCGACTTCTTACGTAAGGAGGAAGACTTGGGTCTTAACGACGATGACTTTGAGATAATTCGCAAGCGAAAAATAATGGGTCGTGACTTCCTTAAGACGAGCAAAGAAGAGTTTGAACATTGTGGGTTGGAAATGGGACCGGCGAAAAGACTCGCGGACTTCGCTAAGGAGTGTAAGGATAAAAAATTAAAAGCGTTCTCGTCGTACCTCAGTTTGAGTGAGGTGTTAGCGGAATATGGTCTTGACTCCGATGGTATAGATTCTATCCCGCTCTTTTCTCCCCCAACATATGAAATTCAAGATAGCAATAAAGTAGCGTTGCATGGAAGAGATTTTGGGCAGTACGGAACTTTACAGCCAGACAGCTTGGAGGCTATGCGAAATGAATATGTCGTAGCGCTTCTTCACGCTTCCATCCATATCGTCATGGATATAACAGACAAGGAGCTTAGCATGCGTCCTCAGTATGGAATAGTTGGTGAAGAAAGCCGAGGCCGGGTCGATTTTGCAATAAAGGTAAAATTTTTTTGTTATTCCAGCTATACTCGCAATTATGTTAACTTACCACTAACACGAACTATGGAATATATGGATAGGAGGCTGAAGACCTTATCTGTATCACGGAGGATAAACAACATAAGGTTCCTGTAGGCATCGCTCAGAATATCAAACAGCTTAAGAGCGCATGCGAGACGAACAAGAGAAAGAGAAAGCGGGGCGATGATGATTTCGATTACCTCTATGGTATTGTCACAACAGGTCGGGACTGGCATTTCCTTTTATATAGCCCCGGAAAAATATATAAGGCAAGTGATACTGCGTATTCGATCGAATTTATAAAGAAGGCTTTAGACCCAAACTCAGAGGAATACCAGTCATTGTGTAAGAATGTGAGAAAGGTTTTGGGCATTATTGTGGGTTTGTTAAAAGATAGGGCATGTGCGGAAGAAGAGCCAGAAAGGAAGAGGGTTAGAATAGAGGGTTATCGTTCAAAAAAATAATTAGCCGTAATTAGCACATCATGTATCCCGGGCAAAGTCCCGAACATTTGTATTTATTTTTCGCATGAATTAATAAAAAATTTTCTTGGCAATTTTCCGGGACATAATGTCTCGGAAATTTCTTGGCAAAAGTGATCAATTGTTCACGCGCACGTGATTTTTTTTATTTGAAATTTTGCCGAAAAAAGATGCACAGTCGCCGTTCAGATTGTCTTCACTATCTCACAAAAAAGCAAACATGACGATATAGATAATATATGGGGGTAATAATAACAGATGCGGAAAAATGATATTTCATGGAATGAACGCTAGACAGTGAAGTGAAACCGTCGTTCGAGTTATCGAACCCCTTATTTGCGTACTAAGATGAAGATATGGAAGACAAGGCGGAGAGAGTCCTTTGTCATATTATATCGCTACTGGAAGAGGCGCAGAAGCCGGTGATACCTTCACAAAGTGGGAGGGATCAAGAGAAATAAAAAGGGTAAGGTCAACGGGCGATCTTGCGGAAAATTGAATTAGGATCTGGATTTTGTCAACATATGAATGTACACTATTTAGCATAGAACTGGCATGTATCACGGGTTTGCATTGTATTTATTTTTTGTCGCATGTATTAATAAAAAATTCGCAATGCAATATTTCTAGCTCATAAATTTTTTTTACTTTATTAAACATGCATGATATTGAATAAAATAAAGATTCTATTAATCGAATGATCAATAGTATTTATTAGGAGTCAATTTCCATTTTGTCCACTTGATCATCTTGATAATCTAAAAACTCTGATAAATCATACCCAAGCAAATTTTCTTTGCCTAGTAATCGAATATCCTCTTTATTTCCATTAGGATATATTAGCTGAACAGATTCAAAATTTTCGCCACAAATAACATAAATATCATTTCTTTTACGTTTCTCTGACTCTGGAGCTTCCATCTTACTATTTCGAATATCGATGATCGCCCACTGTTTTGTGTGTTTAAGGATAGGAACATATATGCCACCTCTTTGAAATCTTTGTTGATGTTCATTTAACTTTACTCCGTCTCTCAATAGCTCAATAGCCCAGTGACGCTTATCATTTACGTAAAAATCCACATATCCCTTTGATCCAAACACTTTTCCAACATCTACAGAAGGATAGATGTCTTCGGGAAGAACTTGCAATGAAGCACGGTAGAACTCCATTTGCCACACACGCTCAAAAAGTCGACCATCTTTGCCTTTACCCTTGCTATTCTGCAATATTTTTGGGTTCATATTTGTGAATACCGATTTGATAAAATCTTTGAATGTTTTAGGTGGCGATTCAGATCGTACCACATAACCAAAACGATCTTGAAGGTATGTAGCTCTAAGCAATGGTGCAGGAAAATCAAGAACTGAACGACCTATTTTTCCTCCAATATCAACAAGAACATTTGTCTTAATAATTCGACCATTGCATGGAATCCTGTTGGTCTGAATTTTAAGACCTTTTTTAAAAAGCACTTTATCAATAATCATCATCTCTTCGCTTGACATATCATTAACTTGCGGAGTAGCACGAATACCCTGAATACATCGTGTACAGATTGTTAATAATATTTTGGTCATTTAGAATTATCAAAATTTTATATACATTTACTTACCTTAAGATGAGAATAAAAATTATATGATTTGAGATATGCAAAAATATCACCAAATTCCAGTTTATGAGGCCGTTTGACAAATCTTCTGATAATTTCGTCCATAGTGAAAGCAACTAATCCAGGATGAAAAGCCGTTATTTCACGTACATAATTATGAAGAAACGGAATGTCATCTTTTTTCAACATTTGAAGATGCATTTCACAGAATTTATTAAAGTAATCACTAAACTCTTCTTCGGTGAAGCGAACATCTGCAAATCCCCATGTATTGTCTTTATGAAGAATAGATGGTGGCGAAATATCCATAATTGAATGATCTCCATGAACAGTGTAGGCGCCGTAATGTCCATAAGAAGCAAATGCTACTATGTGCAAATTTGACAAGTATTGATTCACTTCTTTAAATGTTTCCCAAAAAATGTTTCCACCATTACGAGGTTCACTTTCATTCTGTGGCTTATAAATTAACTGCACCTCATCAACTATCAAAACTACATCAGTATCGCTATCTCTACATAGCTGTATAAATTCACCCCATTCCATGCCCATAAGCGCTTTAAACCCCTCTGTAAATGTCCATTCCATTCCACGCTTTACCATCCACATTAAAGAAATACGAAATACACATCTAAATCCTTTCTTCGCTTCGTCAGATTGAAGAATGTTATACTCCAATAGTTGTGCAAGTGAAGTTTTGCCAGCCATTGGTGGCGATCGAACTAGAATAATACGTTTCTTAAATAGATCATAAAGCAGTCTCTTAATGGTTGACTTTCTCTGACATATATTATCAATGTGAGTAAGATCAAGACCTTCGTAGCCCAAACCATCTTCCCTTTTTTTCATCTTTGTTCCTCCAAGACCTCCTATTCAATGCAAAATAGGAAAATAATATGAATCAAATGTACATTAGCTTGAAAGTTAAAAGACAATGGCTTTATACCTAGTCTTGATATTCCCTTGATTTTGGGTGCGTCTGTTAAAGTGAAAGCGAATAAGAAATAAAATAAGTTAGTTATCGTTACAAAAAAGGTAACTTTGTTCGAGAAGTAAACCATTGGGAGACACTTACCAGTGGTGGCGGGCGGTGGTGGTTCCACGATGATAAAATGGATGGACGAAGGTTCAGAGATCCAATCTTCTCCTTTAAAATAATCAGTTGGGTCCAATTCCTCGCCAAGTTCATTTGTAATGTCAGTTTGATTACGATACTTTTCATTAAGTTCACACAACTTCGAGTTTTTTTCATTGCACGGAATCTTAACATGATATAATTCCAGTTCACAAGCTTTACCGGCACTTTCTTTACTCTTGATTGTACTCCATATCATTTTCTTGATATGATCGTATGTGAGCGTATTAGCAGGAACAGTATAAATGTCATCAGGCATGGCGTTATGATCGCAAATGGTCACGGTTGACTTTTTAGCGGTACCTAGAACAAAAAAAGGTAATACTTGTCTGGCCATATTTCTATAAAGTAAGAGAGAGAAAGAGCTTGGAAATTTTGGTAACTATGAATTGTAGGGAGACGCGTTATATATATATATGTGAAAAAATCAAATTTTGAGTCATTGCCTTGATACGATGTGTCATACGTTATCATACCTTCCGCCATAATAACTATCCGCTGAATCATTTTTTATCAAACCATTTGACATTTTATTGTGTTATCGTTGGCACGTTATGACAAAACACGACAGCAAATTACTTCTATTTGACCTCAAACCCTTGCCAGTTCGATTGGCGTATTCGTGTGAATTTTTATACTAAAACGAAAAAAAAAAATTTTCATCGGGGCAAACAACCCGGATATTTATATAAAATTTTCGAACTTGTTCCTAATTTAGTTGTTCGTGCAACAGAACGATTTAAAAAAGTAAAAGCGCATTACCAAGCCTTAATATTATTTTCTCCGGTTTAAAGTATCGCAGTTTGAAAGTGACATTTTATTGTGTTATCGTTGGCACGTTATGACAAAACACGACAGCAAATTACTTCTATTTGACCTCAAACCCTTGCCAGTTCGATTGGCGTATTCGTGTGAATTTTTATACCAATAAAACGAAAAAAAAAATTTTCATCGGGGCAAACAACCCGGATATTTATATAAAATTTTCGAACTTGTTCCTAATTTAGTTGTTCGTGCAACAGAACGATTTAAAAAAGTAAAAGCGCCTTAATATTATTTTCTCCGGTGGGATGTCGTAATTTGGGATGTCATAATTAATTAATAATTTAAAATGCTATAATTAATTTAAAATAATATAATTAATTTGAAATATTACGACTTATACATTTAAAATATCTTAATTAATTTATTTAAAATTTGAATTAAAATTATAAAATTATAATAATTATATTATGAAATTAGATTTTTAAAATTAAAATATAAAAGAATATTATAATTATTTTGAAATATCATAATTATTTTGGAATGTTATAATTTATAATTATTTTAGAATATTATAATTATTTTAAAATGTTATATAATTAATTTGGGATGTCATAATTATTTTGGGATGCCATAATAATTTGGGATTTGTACATTTGGGATGCCATAATTAATTTGGGATTTGGGATTTGTTTAATATATTTTTGGCAACATGTATATATCCTTGGGTAGTACTTGAGTTTCTCCTGCTCCACAAATACTCAATTTGATTGATGATTGCGAACTGCTTGTATTGGTTTCAGTTTTCGCAGAATCTTCTAGGGGCATAGAGAAATTATTCTGGAAAATTGAGAGCTTATCCTGATCTTGGCTTGAATATGTTGATCCACACAAAAGTTTTTTCTCTCTATTGCGTTGTCTCATCATATCACTAACCTCTTCTTACTTACCGAAATCAGGAATTCATCGGTCTGTCTATCCTTCAATAATTTAGACCCTGCATGAGTGGGTTGAGTTACATCAGAGCTATTCTCAGAGTTACCCTCAATAGGCGGCGAAATGGATGATTGGGAAGTCACCTGTAATTCTGAACGAGTGGGAGATTTCACCACGGATGTCCCGTCTTGCACCAAAATATTAATAGCAATTTGCTCCTGTTTGATTTTCCCGACATCACAATTTAGTTCTGCAATGAGCTCAGCCTTTTCTTTATCGCTCTGCTCTAGTTTTATGAATCTGGCTTCATTCTCTTCCATAGCCTGCCTTAATTTAGCATTTTTGGCTTTAACCTCGGCATTCTCAGCCTTAATTTCAGCATTCTCGGCCAGGAGCTCGATGATGCGTTGTTTCAATGAATCAAGTTCGGATTGCATACTCGATAATAACTTTCATATAGAATGTGGTTTATTTAAAATGCATTTTACCCAAGTGGGACTTTAGGTCTCACTTTTTTTATTCACCATACATCTCCATATCCCACGAAAATATACTTGATACAATGTATAGCATTTTCGGCTTGAATTCTTCATTGATGCAGTAAATAAATTATATGATTCGATGATACATAGACTTGTTTTACAATGTGAAGTAGCGGGGTTTCTACATTAATACCTACAGATCACACCAGTTTTTCGTTCTTCTAAACTATCTATACTAACACAATATCCCAACTCTAAGCCGATTTAATTTGTCCCCAACATCGTTATTCTGGATAAAATAAATGGTCGTTAGGTCAGAAATAAATTAACAATATTGACCTTAGTAAAACTCACTGAAAGTTTATGTTCTCCGCCTAATAAGATTCTCTGAATTTCTGAACAAAAAAATAGATATTAGCTTTGCAAGCATGGGTCACTTCCTTGCAAATTCATCGACAAATCCGAAGAAGCAACAACTCACTCCGCTCTTATTGGAGAAAGACGGAGTCAGATTCTGGAAGGTGAATTGAAAGATGAGATAAAGGTACGAAATATTCATACCTGAATTGCGTAATGTCTCCTCCGGAGCTTCAACAATTCTTTCGTCAACACTTCTTTCAAACTGCGATACGTCCAGTTCTTTTAAAAATTAATTATAGCATTTCAAATTAATTATAGCATTTCAAATTTATTTATATTTATAGATTATC